>NC_088313.1:15537811-15844118 GCF_910592395.1 Lineus longissimus
TTCTTTTTACAGTGTATACCAGTGTAAATGTTGTAAATGTCCTCGGGATGAATGTCCGGGGAACAAAGGATTATACGTCATGCTTTTTTATCTCTTAGGTACACTAGTATTGACGATCTAAGGCTTAGTCATTTAACTGACACAGTCAGTGGTCTTGTCAGGTACTTGACTTATACAAGACCCACATTTCATCGTCAAGGCGTCCCCGAGAAGAGAGATCACACATTCGATCGCGGACGGCGCTCCACAATACCGGTGGAGCTTATTCAAATTCTTATGTTTCAAAACCAGTCCAAAACCAAACCAGGCGCCTTTATCCCTCATACCCGTGCTTATCTTTAACCTTGGGTTAGTAATAATGAAGGGATTCCACTCTTTATCCCTGATCTTCGCTTCCATTTATATTTTGAATCGACCCGGGCGTGGACTTAGACCTAAATCGGCCCAAATGACATTTTTCACACATTTGACTTGCATATCAGCATTTCATCTAAGAATTTACATTCCTATATTACAATCAAATTTCTCCTAGCTAAAAGATAATTTTAGAATCATCTCGCCCCGTTTTCTTGTAAGAAAAAGATTGCAGTCTGGGTATCGATAGAGCGAATCACACGCTCAATCTTGCGGCTATTATTCACCCCGATCATTGGCTAAGCTGTAATATTCCGCAATATTCTTCTCAATTCTCATTCAACGCTCGTTTTCTTCCCGGGATCAAATTTGAGCCAGAGTCAAGCATTTAGGCGAAGGCAAAAACGTATTCCCAGTTCATAAGTACTGGGTGCCCTTGTCATGCTTGTTATCCAGGCAGTCTCTGCCAATACCGACGTCCATAGCACCGTGAGACCTCAATGTATCAACAAAATGAATATCTGTGTCCCACTTGCATTGACTTGCAGGTATATTATCGGCCCAAACATTGACCACGTAAGGATTTCAAAGTATCCGGACACGTAAGCTGACTTATAAAGAATACAATTCGATATCTATTCTGTATTGATGTTTTTCGAAAATTAAATGGAGAATTCTGATCGGAAGCAGGGAAAACTCTACACGTGGCCTCAGCGTTATAATCTCCATTTCAAATCACAAGATGGTCATTTATTATATAAACGTTGACACGAGATAGTTAAGGGGAGATTATCTCTACGACATGGCAAATCTTGCCCTAGCAGATGTGGGACATTCTTCATGCTAAATGGCGTCTTCACAAGACAAATAACCGATCGCAATCTTGAATATATACATATAAAAAACTTCATTTCCTCTCGCGCTGAGTAAATCCCCACATAACCGCCACAAGGCACCCAATAGATGATCTTAGGTCCTGAGGGTAATCGCTACTTAGAATTTATCTCACAAACATAATTGCCTCTTAATATGAAAAAGGCCATTTTTCCAACAAGATGATGATATCTCAAAAAATCTTAAGGAGCCTCGACAGCGGGATAACTCTATCCTAAAATGCCGATTAGCGATTGATCGGGGTACAATGGGTCTGACACTATCTTTTCTTTGTTAGGACCTCAGGCGTCCTGGTGAAATTGTAAGATGATATGTCGCCTGAATAAGCGATACATATGCTTATATAGCGATTAAAGAGAGATGGACCTCTTCATCTTCGCATGGTTGCTTAAAAAGTTTAGCAATGTAATGATATTATGGTTTGACATAATGATAAAATAAGATTCTAACTACCTAATGAATTCAGATATATTTTTCTTAAGAATCCTGGTTGTAAAGCAAACAAGGTGACCTGATAAAACCTTTGACACAATGACTGGCATGAAACGTTTCATCGGTGTGTCTTATGTATTAAACTGATGTCGCTTTGCTACCGAGTTGCTAACCCAGTATTAAAAACAATGCCCTAGCGGATTTTCTTCAGGTCCAAAATTTGGATAGACCAGGTTTACTCTTCAGATTTTACCGTAAATGTGTGACAGCATCATTTTATGAGCAGATAATCATGTACTTTTGGGATAAGGGCAGTGGGGACACTGAACAGTTCAAGTCACAATATTTTGTTTTCACAGAGATTCTAGCTGGTGGTAGACAAATGCTGTAAAATAGTGATCGGTATTTTGTGTTCCGTTTGACAAACTGCTTTCCAATAACAACAGTTAAAGATAAGATTTTAACTTAATACCACTTTATGTCCCAGTGTCATCTAATGATTTTGAAATTATTATCCATCAAAAACAATCATCCTCCATATCAAACTAATAATCAACGAATCCGATCGTCCGATGGCTCCAAAATTGTGACATTTAGATCTGGTGTGGCGCCTGTGGGCCCAGCCTCCAGTCCTGCGCTCGCCCTGACGCCTTTAGTGACAAGTGAAGACAATCTTTTTATACTCGGTTTCCACTCGGATGTTCGGAGGTGGCATTAGATTTATCAGGTATGGATCTATTGGTGGTTATACATTACATGTAGTTAAATTTTGGTAACATTTTGATCCAGTGAATCCTTATTGTGCATTTCCATTTCCATGTACATATACATTGTACACATACAGTATATATACAGCATGGACGAAACTTGATGGGTAAACTGCATCGTTGATGCAGATACATGTATCTTGAAAGTTACTGATTTCCCTTGTAGAGTTATCCAGAAGTATTAAGGTAGCAGGAAGGGTTGGGCGTTTGTGGTTTCTGAGTCTGAGGGGGTTGGTGTCTGTTGACTGTGCTTTAAGAGAGACCAGGCATGGCGTCAGTTTCTCTTAAAGCACAGTCAACAGGCATTTGGTCTCAGTATTTGGGTAAGTACAGAATCAAGGCAGCTCAGAGAGCAATGATTGAACGATGCTGTGGACAAGTCCAAGGATACTGCATCAGTCAAGTCCAAGGATACTGCATCAGTCACGACCAGAAAGCGTTACCACCAGCATATTCAATGTTCAGTTCTTGAAAGTTACTGATTTCCCTTGTAGAGTTATCTAGTTTAAGCATGAAGCTAACACAGCGTTTTAATACGGGGTTTGAGTTTTTTATTTGTTATTCTGCTTGGCCCGGACTGGGGCAGCCGGACTGGGCTCCTCAAGAAAACTCATGGCGTTGTCGCCTCCAGTTGACAGTGTAGTGCGGGTAGGTGGTGAACTCTCTGCACGGCCCACCGGAAGACCGTTCTGTTAAGCCACTCAGTCATAACGGCACCAAGCCACATTCCTTTCTTCAGTTGTTGCTGAAGACGGCATCAGCGTCGGCTTGCCCACAAGTTAGACTCAACCATGACTATCCACCACCTTGCGGTTTGATGTTGACACCTCAATTGTAACATTTACCTCGAAAATAACATATCATTACCCTGCAAGCAGCTGGTTAGGCTACCAGGCAACTGGTGGTTTCCCCTCGCCCACCTGCGCAGGGACCCAACCATGTGGAAATGACTTATCTCCCTGTAACCGTCATTTACATCCTCAATATTCGACCTTATTTATCCCATATCACTTTTGTGACGTACATGTACCAGTAAATCGAATTCAGGGTTCAGGTCCACCCTGATTTGACACCAACAGGTCTGTGCATTGCAATGGCGATTGCATTTAAGCATACACTTGCTATATAATGCCATGCATGCCACAGCATTGTCGCCGTTTTTATCTTGCCTCTCATTATGACAAGTCAATCTCTTCACCCCTGAGCTATTTCTCGTTTATTTCAACTTTACTTTGAAAATCCTGCGTAGTCTCTACATCTGAGAAATACACCCAGAAATTTCAGTAAACCACTAATGAAACCGACAATTTCAGGATCGTAGAGATGAGCTTTTCGCGCATGTTCACCCCGACTCTGCCTTAAGCGACACATTCTATCTCTTAAAGCACCAATCTCTCATCCATAATTACCCTTTATTATCATGTTGAACATAAAAACACCCCAGGTGACTTTTAATTAAAATATTACAATAAACAGGAGGATGTTTCAATTGTCGGACAGGCGACATAGGGAGAAACATATGCACGCATGGTTGGCGACAGTTATATCAAATCACAATATCTTTTTTGAATATAAAACATGACTTGGAATCACGTTAGTAGAAAATGAAACGTTTTTTGCATTTATCCCCGAGGCAGCTCCGGGGGGCAGAATCACGAGATCGGTGTTGGGTCTCTCGATAAACATCCCATGCATCTTAAACGCTTGAAGAGGCCGTTTGAAATCTCCAGTTTTGTGTCACGAAACTCTAAAGAAGTGACTGCTCAATGTTCCCAATTGTTTTTACCTGCTCTACTGTTTCAACACACTCTGAATAACGGTTCTTTTTGGAGGGGGGGGGGGGGGGCATTGAAAGGTCAAACAGGCTAGTCGGTCAAGGGTATGGGTGTGCACTGGCAAACACCCACTAGCCAAGGCGGCTCAAGTCCATCCGTGATCACAACATAAGTTCGCCGACGGAGTGAGAGCTTTGGGCGTAACGTGAACATGATCAGACATCTTACAGAGACGACCAGAATACTGGTGCATTCGAAAACTAACTCTGCCATGTCCGCAAAGACAACGGCCATTGCACGATTTCTTTTGAAGTCTGGGTGGCATCTCATTAAATCTCCTCACGCAATGTATGAGCGGATTGTATTATTCATACGCGCGTGGGATATCTGAATCTTTGGATGGTGGCACGACATTGTAAGAGACGCCTCCAGAAAAAGCGACTGGTGTCTTCATTCAAATATGTAAAAGATTGATGGCGGACTTGAAAGGAATCATGACTTATCAATCTGAGCCTATTTGCCTTGTATTACAGTAAAAAGAAGCTGGGAGCGCATCAATCAACTGAATATTGTCTTTTGTCACTATCAAGCAGTAGATTGTGTTGAAGAAGAGCAAGGCTTATCTCAAAGCACCGGATGAAATGTTACATCTTTTAACACCAAAATGTTACATCTGTGGCATATCTACAGGCAATTGTTTAATTGCGATATTCTCGATTCGCTTTATTAGGTATTGCATGATTAATGATGCAACAATGGAGGTGCTGTAAAGGGTTGTGCAATTTATGCATTTTAAGTGCAGAAAATTTATTTTGAAATATGGATCAGCACGTCGCCGTTGCTGTGTACTCATAATCATTCCCCATCTCAGGCGCGGTCGAGCGAGGCCCAAGTCATGTTAGTGTCTGTTGTGTCCTCTTCCTTATTGTTGTCTTCCCGGCACACCCGATGCCGTAAGCGTATACCTGCATCCCCAAAAGCCAGTTGCTGTCACTTCTCCTGCATGGACATGCCGCACTGACTTGCCAGATCTGAAAACAATGATGTATACTAACGATTCCAGATGTTTTGTTGCATTGCTTCAGTTCCATCTTTCTCCTTCAGGAGTCTGTGACGGCACGACACTCAGGATTCCATGAGGATTACTGAAAAGCAACTAACCCTCTATCATTAGCTCAACAGCTGGAATTCCGCAGCGCCAGGAAGTCAACTGAGAATACCTCCCCTCCCCGCATGCAGCTGCGTGCGGAGGTTCCGTTGATGCAGGGAATTTGAATGACCGGACATTTTCTGCACATTATGAACAGCTAGCGGCCATTTTGACACCTTGGCCAGCTACTCTTAGACTCTTCTCACGCCTCATTTGAGCTTCAAATTATCACATTTCTGGCTGTTATAACCGCGTTTTGTGCGGGTGTTAAAATTATAGGTGTGGATTCCCGAGCATCTTGCGACTTCGCGCGTCGCCCATTGTCGTGCGGTCATCTATATCAAAAGTCGGGGGCTCATTGCTAAGGGGGACTGTTGCAGTGTAATAAAATCCCATCAAACTACAATGGTGGCCAATTCTACATGCTATAGGATAGCCACTATTTACTGTATGCCATCAAAATCACTTCATATTCGCATGATTTACGCACGGCCAATTTGTCGCATGGCCGACCGCCAATCCCAGCTGCCCGACTATCATTAGACTCCCATGAAAAGAACTCATCATACTCTATAACATAAACTTATTTTTTTTCACAAACATTCTTTCAAAGTGACTCTACTGGTAAATTTCTTCTGAATGAGGCATTTTCATGAGTTGACTTCGTGATAAGTTGGAAGAAATAGGCGGTCTTAGTCAAAGGGCGTTATTATCCGGTGTGCATGCCCCCTGACAATGAATAATTGCCCTTAACCAAAGCCGCATCCGCTCCTGGGTTTACTCCATAGTTTCACCAAGCTCCGTCTTTCACTTCAATCCGGACAAATCCAGATTTATAGCCACCCGGTCATTACACACACCAACCAATTGAGTGGCTTTGTTTAGGCTCATCCAAGTCAAGTTCGAGACTATTCTGAAGTGAGGATTTGATCCTCGCGGTCTTAGGGGCAAGAATCCGAGAGGATAGCCTGGAAATTTATGACCCTTAATTGTAATTTAAGGGCTCAGGTCGCGGACATTTAAAATCACAAAGGTTCTTCCTAGTGGACATTTGGTTAATGGTTTCAGTCACAATTACTCTTCAGAAGTCGGCATCGCATTTTAAGCTTTAAATCCGAATCGAAGACAAATTGAGACGCGGGATGACCAATGATGAAAAATCACCTCGGATGTGGTTTTATTATGGTAATTAGGAGCAATTTGGACATCATTAGCTGCAGAGGTCTTCAGGGGAGTCAATGGTTGTTGCGATTTCTGCTGATGTAGCTAACGTCTTGGCTAAACCGTCATGTTTTTTACGTTCATGATCACTTCTCGCATATATGATTTGGATGAGTGGCGGGCCTTTATGCAAGTCATGACTCAAACATTCGATCATAAAATTGTTTTTGAGCTTTTAAAAATGTTTTTCCATCAACACAGATAGTCCAGAGGTTCTTTGATATCACGGGCAGATTTCGAAAATCAACGTTCTTCAAATTTTCGCCAGTATACACTGTTAGATCACCATCAGAAGCATTTACTTCAAAGTGTACATTGAACATGTTCATGTTCCTGTGGTTTGTAATGATAGAAAACTAAAAATGTTCAAAGTCTAACATTAATCAACGGCAAATCTGAATTTATCTACACCTCGTCTTATATGCATGCAGATGTCGTGTTGTGCCATTTTCTCCATAGCCATCATTATGTTGACCAAAAGCAAACTTTGATATTCCATGATGCGCTGGATAGTTTGCTTAACTTATTATTTCGAAATTAATGTGACATTGATACGTTTCACCAATAATGTGATCACAATGGGTGATCTAATTCATCATTTTAAATATTTCATCTTGGCTTTGGGGTTTGAGTCGGTATATTTTTCGTCATGTATGCCTGCAGTGCGGGGATTCATGTAACATACTACGTAAGCGCTTTTAATCTCTGAGGTATGTACAGTCATGGCGATACCTTAATCCATCACCATACGATAGGGATACTTTTTCCAGGGGGAAGATTTCCAACTGCTACACCGAGTAATATTCCTGTTCAGTTCCCACGAAAATTAGTGGTGGGCCTCATTCGTATAGGTCTCATTTTCCATTAAGATTGAATAGTTACCGTTGTGTTTAGCAAGCCTTGGCAACAGTGTCCAACACCCCGCCTCAGTGTCTCGCAACCAAAATACAATCACATAATAAAACTTTGATTAATGATCGTTTAGATTTTTAAAATAAAATTAATTGCAGCGAATTAGCCATGATAAAGTACCTCCTTTGAAAATAACAAGTTAATGTGGTACGTCATGCATATCTAAACCAATGAATGCCATATTTTGATTCAGTGCGGCATGACGTCCCGTGTCCATTACATATCCCGACCGCAGTCTTTAGATTTCTACAGACGATTATGTTGTTTATTGTCTTATTCAGCTAGCTTTTATATCGAGATAGGTGATGAATGGACCTCGTATAATGAAAGAATACAAGTACGGGTCCAGTCTTAAATAATTCTACTCAAGGTTGATGCTTTATCAATCACGGTAAATTACAGCGTGACAATGCACATGCTTCTCACCCGGAAGTGCTTGATGAAACACTCGGAAATGGGTACAGTTCACAACATGATCCCCTTACAATTAACGGCCAATGTATCGTAAAAGGTTGCTATATTAGCCAAAGGTTTGAAATAGAACTGTCTTAATTGATTAATTATTGGTATTTTAGCATTGTAAGTGCGTGATTGACCATATTCTAATAGTCTCAAAACAACTGATTTTGGTTTCATTAGTGGCGTGGGAGCACGTGCTTAATAATCCATGCAATCAAATGGGAGAAAATGCGCTGGTTTTATCCTACAAGATTGATTTTATGATGTTATTTGTTAATAATGGACGATATTTACATTTTTATGAACACACTGGTTAGATGAAGTTAATGCTATTTGACCAGTCGTGGATTTATGAGTCTGAAATAAACGGGTAGTGCATTCAATGTATTCCTAATGTATTCTATAAAGGTAATGGAATGAGATGGATTTTAATCGTGTAACACTCATAAGGCAGCCAAAACTGCAATTTGTCACTTGTGTGAATGACTGGGTCTCCGCTGCAGCCACATGAAGCCATAGCTTGCATGTAACTCTGCGGGATCGTAATCATCTTTTCCAATTTCAAATAATCATATCAGGCACTTCGTTAGGTGTCCATCTTCCAGCTACATAAACTCAAATATTCAATTTAATTTTTTTTAAATTCCTTTTCCCTTCTAGCTTTGTCACGAGTTGTCTATCCCCCATCGTCAAGAACAGCATTGGGATACATTCGCATGAATGATGATGCATAGTTTTTCTTCCGGTTTTTGCGTCTTTCACAGCTGATAATTGATATGGTTTGGGTTCTATCTCGGGTCAGTAGACGATGTGAATAGGGTCTTTAAGTGAAACTGTTGTCAGCGTCGAGGGCTGATGGCGAATGGGAAAACTGAACTAGTCGTATACATGTACCACCTGAATATATGTTGCTCTTTAAAAAGATCATGCAGTCCCAATTTTGATCCCCATCGTCAGCGTGACTTTCCAGAAATGTCTCTTTCCCTTGTATGCTACTCCAGCCATGTGGTCGGAAATGCCCAGTCCGTAGATTGAACAGCTCGTCTATAGTGAGCATCTGAGTTCTCCTGGTGAAAAGATTCAGGAAAGAGAGTCAAAGTCTAAAGTCGGATGAAAAGGACTGCAGAAGCTTGTTGACATCAGACTATAAGCCCAATGCTTTATTCTATAACATGTGGATGATTATCCCCCCCCGCAAAAAAAATATGTTTTGAATGGTTTTCGTATGGCTGACATCTTGCAGAACCCTTAATATCGCCATTATCTGTCGTCTATTTGATTAGACCAAAATCAAGGTTATAATGTGATGAATCAACATGACGAATGCGGTGCCTCGGAATTGAGACTTCAGTTCTTTTTTTCAAGTTAAATTCTCAATGAAACATTATGAAAAAAAATAAATCCAGGGTATCCAACTAAACTTTAAGCTAATTATAAAAAGACTTACTAAAAAACCCATCCAGGGTTCACCAACGCTTAAATTGAAGATTATGAGATTTAATTTGCGACGACACTTGACTGCGATTTAATGTTTTGATGTTAACTTGTCAATCCGGATTAACCATGGTATGTTTTTTCACAAGTTTTATTCGTACAAGTTGAATAATTCCAGAGTCACGATTATCAGGGTTTTGATTTCACGATAGCTTACGGAGTCATCCTCAGAATCCAGGCACCATGTCTGACACATTGTCAGCCGAGCAATATCGCAAAAGCACCACTAATCTCTACTCAAGAAAAAAATGTTACAGCATGAGGGTTACAAACAATTGGACTTGAGCAGTTATTACCGTGAGCCCCGTACAAATCACTTCAAGATGGCCACCGCGACCGAGGAGAAGGAGACAAATGCCAAGGCAGCTTTACTGCAGGCGCCCCGTGGTCGTACGTCATGTCCTATCTGGTCGATGATCTGAGATCAGCGGAACACCAGGAGCTCGAGATCCCGACCACCTCAGCTCGAGTAGCATTCGATCATTATTTACCAGCTAACTCACCCAATGCTTGTGATTTATTGCCCCATTCCAAAATATTAATTGCAGTTGATATTAGTTGGAAACAAATTGGCAATAATTTAAGGAGATAATATCGTTGGTCCGCATGATTAAGCTTTTATCAAGCTGTTTCTAATGGGAGGTTTAGCGCTAAAGCATTGATGTTGATCCCGAATCATAATGATGTCTCGTTACGTTATGGCGAATAAAGAGATCTCGGGAATTGTGATAGATCACATACATGAAGACCATCCCACATCATCAGCCTCGCGTCCAGGAAGAGAATCATGGATCTGCAACTGACCGGTGTTGCATTGACGCTGTTGTTGTTGGTGATGAACGCTTACGGCAACTTCCGGCAACTTCCTGATGGTGGCACTGACGGATGTAATTAAGATTGCATCCGTTTATATATCGCATATCAGAGGCTTGTACTCATTTGGAGTTTGTATGAATGAAACTACGGGGATGCCTCTTTCGTTCATGGCTCAACCGCAGTGCCACTCAATGCAAAAATTCGCCTGGACCGGAAGTATGATGGTCCCGAGAGCGAGATTATTCGGCACTGTCTGGGCTGCGATCAACGTGGCAAGTCCCGCTGCATAAAGTAATTGAACAAAGCCAACATTTGCTGCTTCTGCAGTACCGTTTTTTAATAGCGAGAACGACCAGAAGAACCCAGCTTGAGTAATATCGTAAACTTTGGTTACAGTTTCTTCACCAGACATCTTCTGCTTAATCTCGCTCATAAACACTACAGGACTATTAGACAGGGTCATAAGAAACGAAAGCAATCTTCACACAGAACTGTAACATAAATCCTGCCCCTGCGCATCATCAAACTCTTGTTCATCGTCACGGGCAGTTATCCGTGATATGGTACCATCTGTACATCATTTTGACTCTATTCTCGGACACTTCGCGCCTTCAAAATTCTTCTGATCACCTTGAAGATGAATGGGACAATATTAAGAACTATCCTCTAATTAAGTCTTCGGCCGATTTCGCCCTTGGTCACTCAAATGATGTGTTAATTATCATCCATCGTATAGATGATTAAGTTTTCAACAAAGCCGTAAATTCTAGCAGAGGATTTCCAGTGGCCATTTTCTCAAGAAGCAGATTCTAAGACGACGATAAACACTTAGTTAATCTGCATGCGATTTGCATACATTTCACATGATTCTTGACCTTCGATCAGTATAGTCACATTTTGTTTCTTGACTGACATTTCTCTTCCTTGAAACATGGCACAAAAGTTATAAAACGCAGTACTGTAATGAATATGACCGTGATGCACATTGAATATATCGGTGGCAAATTAAGTCTTTAATATGGATATGGAGAGAGGAATTACTTGGGCATCAAGTATAAGTGACCATGGCTTTCGTAATGGCGCCATGTGAATCATTGAGATACTAATAATGGCATGGCCAATATTATCACCAAATAATGATGAGACAGGGATCATTATAAAAGTGGACACACGATCTGAGTCCGTATCAGCTATTGATGATACTTCATAAAAGCCAATTAATCAATCAAAGATCAATCATAACTATTGACCTTAGAGAGCAACGCCAGTCTTCATTGGACCACTGATGCAATTGTGTTGATCGAAAATTGTCCTGTCCGTGTTATCAATTAGTAGGGGAATCAGTGTCATAGTTATCGAAGCGCTGGGCTCATCTCCCAGGCGGACATGGGTGCGACTCTCAGAAGGATATCCATTGTCCATTGTCCATTGTCCATTGTGGTAAGGCTCTTGAATTACATGCAGAGTATTGCACACGACTAATAAGATCGCGATACAAAAACTTAGCTAATAGTGCCTAGTGATAAATCCACGGGAAAGTGTGTATATTTCTCTTGTTTCAGATGTTTTTCAGGCGAATAAACATGGGATATACATGTAACTTGAAAATCGGGTGTGAAAATGGTGAAAAAATACTCAGGGTCACAAACAAAACGGATCAAGACGTTTAAGCTGCTCGGTTTGTTCGTATTGAAGATGTTAATAACGTCATTATCGCCCGGCCCTGATTCATACAAATGCCACAACAACTTTTTACAAAAGATATAATCAGATTTTGAGATTGAGCACCTCTCAACAAGGCTTCAATCACCACAAGTGTTAAATCCCTTTCACCTCGCTGATTCTCTTTGCTACAGGCGACATAATAGAGGCTCAAGGGAAATCGTGTGCGAAATATCGCTGTCTTAATTTCTTTTGAATTTTATTCCTCGCCAGCTTGAAATCAAACTTTCTGCTAATGAGCAGTTTTTATAAGAAAAATAAGCCCTTTATTACGTCACGTGGCCATTGACTGATGCCCCTTATGCTAAGAACAAGCCAATCGACCACAAATTTCTCAATATTTATTGTAATTGAGTTTGGCTAATCACAGAGCGGAATAAACATATCAAACAGAATTCTGATGGACATTAAAAGCATCCACTCGGGCATTATAATCATTTCATTCGTATTTCTAGTTTCCCATATGCCCTTTATGAAATGAATATTTTCGGAAAAGAATGTTACAACAACATCAACGCTTGGCAAGAGATTCAATTCTTGACTTTACTTTCTTCGTCGTATGTGTAGTAATACAGTAAATGTTCACCATTTTTTGGGAGGGGGGGGGGGGGATGATGCAGCCATGACCAATGTTATGCAATCACTGATAACATACTGAATCGTGGGAGACGAAAACCCTTCACAGGAAGATGTCATCGAATTGAGTGAATCGTCCTCGTGGTTTGAACAGACGAGTGAAGCTGGCCGGCAACATGGTTACTTAGGAATCACCATATCTTGATCGGGATCTGATATTCCATAGAAATGACCATTTGAACATAGTAAACACCCCTTTACTGTTGAGAACGTATTCAAACAAAGTGACGTCTACAATCAAACGAAAACCATGGGGCTACCTTTTCGTACTCTTCCTGATTTGGCTCAACACTTGCCAAAAACGTGCTTTAATACGGACTGAATTTTTTAGTGGCGCAGGCTCTTTTTCAATGACGGCCAGGTCCGAGCGCCAGCACGTATCGTCTGCTATCCATGATTGGCGCGTTAAACGCCATTTGTCCATTACCGAGTGGCTGAGCCGAAGCCTCCATCACCAAGACGTCGAATTAATTCATTTCATTACAGAGATTTTGAGACCGGTGGGCTATTAATCTGGGGGCCTGATGATTTGGATCCAACGGTTTATTCCAATTGATGGCAATTACGATCGGAGGAGAGCCGCGATCTCCGGACTTAACTTCTCGCTACAGATGGGCTGCTTGGGGACTTCTTTTCATTGCATGAGAGAGGGCACTAGATATCGCGTCATCTTTGACAGACCGGACTAAAAAGAAATCAACATTAAGCGATTTTCCACAACATTTGATACTCCAGGTTATAAAAAGGCCTCGTTAAATATATATCAGGGTGTAAAATTTTACAATTTGGCAAAATGAGCGATGATGCGGTGTCATGTTGGCTTTGTGACATCATGAATCCGACCAATGAGATTAACGAATTGCATTTACTGCTGCATCATTTCGTGTCATTTTTCTTCACGGGCTAATAATAGGTTATACAATTTGCGATGCTCGTTAGAAAATTTGTTCCGGTTTTTGAGCAGATTGAGCAAAGTTTTCGAACGCCATCGACCGAAATTAAAACCCTGAAGTAATTGAATCGTTTACGCGGGTTCATTTGGGTCTCTTGTGAAAGTTTGGTCACCGGAAGACCTCAAAGGTCACGTGTGAACTGCTGAGATTGAAAATAGCTCAAAGTTTTTACAACTTCATAATATGCTGTTATATTTCGAGATTGCATCATAAAATTTACTGCGTCTGGAGTTAATGGAAAATAGCTGGATTGTTGGGCGGCTTAACCGGGATGCGAAGTTTTTTATGAGACCGTTTTTGTTGGCACTTACGGAATGTTTTGTTTTTATCGCTGGTTGCGATTAACGAATGTGAAGTTCCTGACTCTGACATGGGATGTCAACATCTAAGTATAAAACTATCTCAAAATGTCGTTTTTACCCAAGCAGGTTTTGGAAAAGATGGATGACAAAACTGCGGAAAGACTGGATCAGTGTCATCACAATCATTATGTCAGCGGCAGTGCATGGCCCCCTGAAATTGTCCACAGTCCTGAAACTAAACCCAACTCACATGTCCAAAACATCAAAATATCAATAAGAAATATAGCTGCCAACCTCTCTATTGAGCACCGTGGCCCGTATGGGGATTGAATTCACGATATTCTGATTCCGAGACTGAGGGCGAGTCTTTGGTGGCAAGCATCGCCGTTATATGAAGCACTTCGGACTATTCTTAAGTATTACGATGCCATCAAGTTCGTCGATGACCGATGTGAAGGAAAGCTGAATAAGATAACACACATGTTGGCAAGAATTGGTTTTATTTGAAATTGTTGAACTAATGGACATTGACAAAATGAACAGAATGTGTCTGAGTTTACTTGGGAACTGAGCTACCGGGTAATACAATATCAAATTCCTTTAACGATATATTTTCCTAGAAGCTGAAAGCAACGAACTGTTCAGCAAATAGACCCATCATATCTTTCTACTGGTTAAACACTGCACGACCGAGGGAGTTTTGTGACTGCGACTCAACCAGCGTGAAGTAGAGTCGTTGCATTGTCCATTCAGGGGACACATCTGGCTTTCCCCCTGAATCGATTATCAGCTAATTCACCAAATTCCCATCTGATTCAGAAAAAAATCACGTAAGACCTAAAGTCGATTCTGGTTTGGAGTCACACCTTTGATTTGGTAAGGGCTAGGTGATACACCAGAGAGAGATGCACTCCGAGTGCTGATCACGCCCTCCTCAAGCCTTAGACCAACGCTTCCCCAAACTTTCGTTTCAGGCAGAGATTCTGTCTCAGCGGGGGACAGGCGGCCGGTACACATACTACCTTGGCTGGACGAAGGGGTTATGCTCCCTCTTCTGTGTGCTTTAAAGTCTTTTTTATAGCAGGACGATATCGTACGTGTTGCCCGTTTACCAAGAACGATTAATCGCTATGCTGTGAAGATCATTGGGCTGAGATGAGTTGGGAGGATACATGCTCCTACGAAAGATTTGTTGCAATTGGAAGAAACCATATTCTGCTCCTTGATCTGCTTTTCAAAACATTTGGGACGATGATAAAAGGTTTGCTGTGTTTCCCCCAGTGCATCTGTCAAGGAAGCACATGTTGTGACATGTTGCCCGGTTATCAGGGGAAGATTCGTCTTTTATATCACCCAGACACCTAGGTTCGCAGACCACAGAAAATAACATCTTTATAATATAATATTTACACATACAGATGCCTTTAGGACTATTTACAATTGGTATATAACAGTTCAGTGCAGTTGAACAAATCAATGTTGTTCTGATCAAGAATTACTGTAAAACTCATCACTTATGAAATAAATTGTGACTTATTACCAGTGATGCTACAGCATAGCCCTCACCATTGCCCAGGCAATCACCTGTGAAATATGAAGTAACAGATTTTACTCACACAAACATTGTAAACAGCCGAATTTTCGCGAGCATTTCATTTTTCGCTGATTTTACGGATAATCTCAACTCGCGAAAATAAAAATCGCGAATTTAAAAAAAATAAAATTCAAATTCAGGAAATAAATTTTGTCGTCCACCAAAATAAAATCGTGAAATTTTTTTTCTCTTCAGAAATGTTCGCGAATAGGCGCGAAAATGTAAGGGTTTACATATCATTGTTGAAGAAAAATAAACAAAGCAGGAAAGTTTACAGCAATAACGGAAACGCAAATGCATTCTGAGAGGTTCAGACGAATATGAATGTCGTTATGTCTAATCATCGGAGAGTCCATCTTCGAAAGATCCTTAAGTAGTAAAAGAGCTTATCGAGTTCTGCAAGCAAGCCCGGGTCGAAAGTCCTTAAGATTATTTATAAGATTATCATATGTAGTCAAGATTTTATTCGGTTTCGTAAGCGAGTAGTTTCGTGTACATGTGCAGGTAATCATGTACGTATGTGCATGTACACCCGTTACAAGATTTTTGTAAGATCCTTATTTAAGATCTCTGTTAAGATCTTATTCTTGACTAAGTATCTAACAAAAACCTTCTGACGAACTTACATGTATATGAAAACGAAACTGAATATTTTCATTAAGATCTTAACTAAAATATAAGAACTTTGCAATCACTTCCGGCACGGACACACATCTGTGCTTCCGGTGATACTTTCAAAAACGATTATAGAGATTATGAACACACATGGTTCGAGAGACCAGAGTTTATAGTTTACATTATATTGCATCCAAGGTACAGCAGTTGACAATCGACAGAAAAAACCTCATTCCATTTACACAATTTATCCGCCAGAATGCCAATATATTTTCGTTCAAATAATAGATAAATTATTTGAAGACTGAATGAAAGTCATGAGGTTCATATTTGGCAAGTTTTGGCGGTCTCTTAGAAAGTCCTTTGGCATCTGTCATGGTTTACACTCGAATGTTTTTGGGAGATTTCATATTCCATTCGACAATATCAGTCTACGTGCATTGTCGTTTCGGAAGATTGATGTCGCAATGTTGTTGAATTGACCAAATATGGCGCACTGCATATATTCAGTCTCGATCTGAATTCGTCAAGTACTATTTTCAATAAATATTCTACGCATCTATTCAACAGTTTGCTGGTGATAATGATAAACTCGATGTGTTTAGTCCTCGACTATTTTCAGAGTCATCCTCATCACCCGAAATATCGTCCATCTCGTCTGCACGTTCCTGTTGTTTCTTTTTGGCCGTGGCCATTTCAGCTGCGTGTCGTTTCCGCCATTTTGTTCTTCTGTTTTGGAACCAGACCTGAAGCGATAGAGGGTAAAATGATAAGCGGTTGTCTTGGAAAACATTGAATCTGGGAGGCAAAAATTCTTGATTTCTTTATATTTGACTAGTATATTTATTGATATACATATATTGATCTCTGAAACATACAATGTATGAACACATGCTGACAGAAAAACTCCAGTTATATCAAATGGTAAACCAATGGGTATATTACGGGTACACTTTATAAATAATCGCGAAACTCTCTTGGCTCCACATCACGAACCAACCCCTCGAGGCGATCTATCACCAATTCCACAGACACTGATGATATGCAACATGTTCAATCAGCTAGAAGGTTGCCCAAACAAGGTTAGTCGCTGTCCCCTGCGTAAAATCCAATTTAACGGTCAGACATTTGCCTCGGGGCAAGCCAAGAATCAGCGCCTGAATCATTATGGCTTTTACGCAAAATCTAAATTTGGTAAACTTAAAACTCCCATCGCCGTGGTTTCTTGCAGATTTTCATTGGCAATGTTTCCGCTAGTTGTGTTTTTGACATGTCTGGTCACCAGATTAACGACCAGCCGCGTCACAAGTGTAGAAATTAAGTCATCAGCTGGAAAAGTCACTGATGCTTGGTGTGACGCCTGAGATTACATGGTGAACAGGGGATGCGTCTTTGCCAAAACGTCCGTGGTTCTTGAACTAAGACACTTCGTCATATATATATTTTGCAAAAATGAAAAGTTCTATGTTTTTTTAAGAATAAAAAGTATACGCTGGTAGATTTTTTCGGATTTTCTTGATATTCTGAATCACCTCAAATGGGTTTTATTTCGCTGAAAACATGTTAATATTGTCTTGCCCGAATAACACAAGGTTTTTCAAAAGCCTCAGACCATTTATTTTGAAGAGTGTACCAAATACTATTCATCGGGGATTGCGAATGCTCTATCATGAATTGTGCTGAAAGCTCTACAACTGTTTCCATCTCACGAAGCTCCGCCTGACTCTCGAATACCGTCCACAAAAATAGACCAAGCATCGTCCAATCTTTTCCCGCTATGTTTCGATTACCCCCACCGTAAAATTTGCCCACATGGCACCTATTTCACGATTGCCTATTCCTGTTCATTTGGGGCGGGATTCCCTGATCTACCATCCGTCATCAGAGCCCCAAACACAATTCGCGGAGATTTCAGTTTAATTTCATTTTGCAGCGGTAAAGCCCGATTTGATCGGCTACGCTCACTCATTCATGCTACATTAAACTCCAATGGCTGACAATGATCCCTGGGCGTTGAGCCAAGCGGGATGGGACCATCCCTTTCAGCTGTTCAAAAATAGCAAACAGGCTGCCACCGACTTCTTTTTCTACAAGAACTAGTCGTAAAAGACGTAAAAGCCCTCGACTATACATGTACATATACATGTACATAAGAACCTGCTTGCTCAGTTTCGGCAATCACCCGGCGGCAAAACGACCTCTCACGTAAGCTGGGTTGCTTTAACTCATGCATCTGTCAGTATGTTTTTCAGGATCCGTTTACATTTCAGAATCATTCCAGCTCTGAGAAAATGGAGGAGCAGACAAAAAGGTCACTCCGTTGACTTTAACATGGACTTGCATGTAACTGTTTGAACTGATGGAGATAACGCGGGCGTTAGCGACTAAACCTGTTTTTGAGCTGCTAGTGATGCAACTGGTAATGATTTTCAAACAAGATGTTGGTCGATCACCTCTGACATTTTCTTTTTGGTATCTTGATTCAAGAATGATCAAGACAGGTCTTACTTTCAGCAATACTTATTGTATTATGCATCTCAACGTTAGGACTCGCGCATTATGATGCGCATCCCGAAGATTAACAACCGTAATTACTTTTCATAAATTATATTTGCAAATTTAATTTAGATCATTTGTTTTTCGATTGTGGGCAATGGAGCGAGATCACGGGAGATCAACGTTCATTCGGGACATTAGCGCGCGCTTTGACAAGCAGAGCTAGCCACCAATTCTATCTCATTAGTTCGCATTTGAACAAAAGATTGCCGCGCGATTAGAGCGACTGAAAACGAATAAGTAAAACAGAAAATGTAAATCGTTTGTATCAATCAAATATTATCTTGCCAATAGTGTCAGACATAATAAAAACGGATTATTTGGGATTTGAGCTATCTGGTCCGGGCGCCATGAGAAAATTGCTACAAATTACCGCGGGATTGTCTTTGGGATATCGAAGCGATCCTTGAGAGCATTTGGGGCTATTGTCCATTAATACAGGTATTAGAGAAGACAAGAAGGATTGCAAACAAGACCTAATGCCAGCCGTTAAATGATTGCCGGGTAATGATCCCGCAGTGAACGGTGCTGCTGCGGACCTTCTATAGGGTCGCAACAGCATAATACCAGATGGTCATCGAAAAATACGCTGAAAAATGCAAATGTTATGTTTTTGGATCATTTTCAGCTTTGCTGTGACGTAAATCGATTTTATACGATAACTGTTGATCAGAGACATTGGTATCATAATCAGAAGGAGTTGATGTGGCTTTGATTTGAGTTGCCATGTAGCAATGGGTCCAATTGGATTCCTTTTTCAGAGATAACTTGTCTTGTAGTTGACGTGGCTGCATTTTATGGTCGATTCTATTTTCCATGCCAACCATTGAAAATGACTGTCGATTAAAATTTTATTGGCCTTTTTCATCACCGGACTATTATTTAACACCCTGTAGAACCCAATGCTGTTCAGGCATGTAGCATTATTTACGAGCTCGGAATGCACTGTACAGCGTTCAATGTCGTAAAGTTCACTTAACGGCAGTGCAAACAAGTCGTAGCGAAATTTAACGACACCTAGGGGACGAACAGACGAGATGAAAATACGCATCGATGTGTAGAATCAGAGGCTGATTCAGAATAAAAGAGCGAACGCGCAGACGCGAATGGAAGAAACAACTGATTTGAAAGAAATGAACGGCGTTTCATGAGAAAAATGGAGTATAAGAAAACACGAATAGGAAACTGATATGGTTACTATGGAAACACAAAGTCAAATAGACCGAAATTGGTCTGTAGAGAAATCGTACTTCGCGCAAGCGTTGTAACAATGTATCTTCTGTGTCACTAATTTGTGAAAGATGTCCCCCTTGGAGAGCTTCATTGTTTACAGAAAGCTTTGAGGGACGACTTCTAATAACTCGATGCGTTTCTAAGATGGGATGAGTCGTTTATTTCCTCGGCCTTCGCTTCATCTTTTTATTTACTCCATCGCCTAATGGGCCCGAGAATATATGTATTTCCTCTCTCGGGGCAATAAGGAGATATTTACTGCCTATTGGCTGTTTCGAAATTATTTTCGCGTTAGTTGTTTCGGGCATGGATGCCCTTTGAATAATCTTGTTTGCTGTTGATTTCATGAAATGATCTCCAGAAGTCTGGTTCTGCTGAAGAATGATGCAACAGAAGATCAGCGTACACAGCCACGTGATGACTGTGATGACCTTTGCCTTAACTAATCCGAAGTTTAATTCTGATGCACATGAATGACACGTGAGCATAGTGTAGAGTGTTTTTAGGTCAACCGTACTCATTTTCAAAATGGCTCCCGGAAGCTCCCGGTGACGCACAGTCGCGCTCAAACCATCCAATATACAGTTTGAGATATCTTTATTCTGCAATTCAATTTGAGTAAGACTACATGTAGGCTTTGTAATGATGACTTGGGAGTTCAGACACACGCGATTCAGGTATAATGGTATCCTGTTTCACAAGCAATAAACTTGGTTAAGAGATATTTTGACAAATTGGTTACAAATTGATGACTTTTTGCAACACCTGTGAAAAGTGTTAACAGATGTTGCAATGTGCTAAGAACACCTGAATACGGCTGTTCTTTCATTTGACAGGCATGGTGTAAACGGGCGGTGGCTACACATCAAAACAGTAACTCTGCTAACTCCGAATACAACATGATATGCTTCTAAATGTACTGGTAGAACTATTGTCTACCCTGTGCAGACAAGTAGCATTTGTAACGCTCAGTGGCAGAGCTTTGTCGTGTGAACAAAATGGCAGCTTTGCAACAGAGAGAAAATCTGCCACCGAAGGTCACTTTAATTTTGAGCTACCGGAGTTAGCAATCTTGGTGCTTCAGGTTGAACAAAAACAATTTATTTATTCATAACACTATTTATCGGTATCCAACCCGAACCTTCACGCCACGATTCACCGGAATATTAAAAATATCTGATTTCTCTGTTTGGAACATCAAATTATCCCGTCCCAACTTTTTACCAATAGAGAATCCAACAGCAGCGGCGTAATTATATACTAATGGGAACGATATGCACTGATATTGTCTCAATGCATGTAATACATTGACACTAACATTGCTTGCTCATACTCGCCAATCACAAAAATCTGATATCTCATTTAAGCATATGGATATCAACCGCGATTATCACCATATTATACCAGATTGGCGTAATTTCCCAATATCATTTCTGCCTCTCGTTTGACACGCTAAACGTCGTCACCGCTACCAAGTTAAGCCATCTCCCATGTAATTGATGGACGCGTGAGACAGTTCTAATAATTAATCATTAGGCTATGGAAGTGCTCATCCAAAAGATTATTTGAAGCGATTGAAATATATTGGTTATCGAATGTCTATTTGTCACAATATCAGCTAAGCAATGATCTTTCCTCTTCATTGATTCGAGGGTTGGTCATCGATTATGTGATCAGGGCACGAGGCCAGCTGGGACAGAGTGGTGGGTATACGAGAGGCTGAGGTAATTTCCGTAGAAGGGACGACTCCAACCAACTCCAATATTCATTGATTGATTGATGAGGGTACAACGCACGAGGGGGGTCACAGCCTTCTGTTTGCGCTGGTCGTCGTTCCTCCTGTAGATGGGAATCGGGCCTCTGTGTCCACGACACTATCTTTGACTTACATGTAGTCAGTGGCAGTTCGGTGACCCAACGGCCTCAGTATGGACACCAAGATAAAGTGCTCTTTGGGTCACACATTGGCCTCGCTGCAATAAGTGCATATTGGGCTACACTCGGCTAATTCAATAGCTGCAGCCCTCAGTGGCCGGCTCTAGTGACCAACATGACAGCTCAATTCCCCAATAGTCGAGCCGTAGATCAGGGAACACTGCAGCTATTGGTTACTTCTTCAACCACGGATCAAGCCAGCAAGCGATCGCACGATTTAGAATAATGTCATGTCTATCGCGGAAGATTTGACCTAATGATAATCAAGGGAGCTCAAGAGCTGACCAGAATACGGCATCAATCTGACGCATTTGCCTCATTATTTTCCTCATTCCTATAACGGTAAGGATAAGATGAACGACAGTTAGGCCAGACTGAGTGAATGTGGGTTGTCCTGGCAGAGTAGTTTTCAAACCTTCCGTGATACCAATTCATACCAATGGCTTTTGTCAGGAGTTCGGAGGAAACCCCAAAATCAATGTTGGCAAGGCGTTAGATGAATGCTTTTCGCCAACTTTGATACTTATAGCAACATACCAAAACCGGACTGGAACTTGCACCGAGTGATTAGCATAGTCGAAGAATTTGACGAGCGTTTGCCTGAACATGAAATTTGTTTTGTGTCGCCTGGAGATTATAAGAACGACGTTTAGTGGCGGCCGTATGGGGTCTAATCAAATTGTTGGGATACGGGTATGCGGTGAGGTGAACCAATAGATTCCTGCCAGGAATGGCCGAATAAACACATCAATCTACATTTGTTGCACTTAAGCAATGATCATTCGGAGAGTTGTTTCATTAACCCGTACTGCCGATGAAGTAGGTTGGTTTCACTTGGTTTCTGCTTCAGATTTTCGTTCGTTTCGAACTCTCGATACAACTGCAGCAAACACGACTCGCTGTTTTCCAAGCAGGTTGAAATGACATCACTGTATTGGTGTAGTTTTATACACGTGCACACCGTCCGTGAAGTTCAGAATCCGGGGGAGTAATCCTTCTTTGTCATCGCCTTTATAGATAGTCATGATCACGTGACTACCTCAACCGGACGCGTGTGCGATCCACGATCGGTTCATTTGAGGTTCTGCTTTCTTCCAATTCTGCGCTCACTTTTCTAAAGTTATAATCAAAGCCTTCGGATTAATGAATTGGTAATGAAAAGCAATGCCACCATGGACACTAACAAATCTAATTTTACGCAAAACGCCACCGCAGCTGCGAAACAACCACAGAAATTCAAGCGAACTGCGTTGAATTTCAATTCGGTCGAGTCAAAAGAAGACGCGTGCTTTTGTCAAAGGAGAGGTGGACCTTCTTCGTCAGTATATTGTTCTATTCAACTTGTAAGATTTTCTATCGGGCAAAACCAATTAATTTGAGATAGGCATGACTCGGTGTGTCATCAACAATGGACAAGACTAACACTGTTATGTAATAGGGGAATACTTTAAGTGGATTATATGCGAGATCAGAAGAAGCCGCCAGGTGCGACGGGGTAGAAGTTGCGTTGTGATTTTTAGCGCCTTAGTCAAAGATTTAATGGCAATTACAAGTTTGTTTTGAAAATCAACGGCCCAGTCTGAATAATAAATGTGTGACTTTTTGTCAAATGATAGCAGTCCTGCAGATCTTGTAATCATCTGTTTTAGATGGAGTAAACGAATCAATCAATCAATCACTAATTACGGTTTTACTCAAAGCAACCGCTACCCGACCGATGAAAACGGTTTGCAGGCGTGAAACTGAGATTATGTGACAGGTTTCAGTTATTTGGTTGAGCAGAAAAAAAAGAGATAATGACATCAATTTGCCATGTCCCATGTGTTTAGAACATGTGCCAAGTGAATCAAATAGAGCAACATGTGTTGAACATGACATTTCTTAAAAACAATTTTTAAACGATCGTAATCAAAACCTGTAGAGGTCACATCCGTTTCTGCGTGCGTCCATGTTGAACGGACATTTCATGGCATTTATATTGGTAGAAAGGGTTCAAAGATCACCAATAGGCTTTCACTTGCACATGTCATTGAAACGTTTTGGTCACCAGAATTCGGTCCTGAGGTTGGTTTTTGGACGCCAGGCTCTATCGCGTAGGATGGTCGCCGCGGCCAGAGCGCAGGAGCCTATCACTAGGCCGCTGCATGTGGTGGTGGATAATTACCTCTTCTCAAGAATCAACAGAGGAAAACAGCACTTCGAAAGCAAATCTGTCCAACATTTTATAACCATCTGGTCACCACCTGCCCAAGCAAGCAATGAGTACACAAATGACACGTTTTTTTCCTGTCCAATAACTTATAACAAATTGTACTCTCCATCACTTAACAAGAACTCCTTGACTTGTGTCATTTGCAGTGAAATACGAGCGAATTTTGTTTCAAAATATCATCAAGCGGTAAGCAGATGCCACCCAGAAATGCCATGCTTTGTGCTACATCAACAAGCAATGAAAAATATTAAAGTAGCGGTAGCATTTCGTGTTCTGACATACACTCGGTCATTAATCATGACAAATGTACTGCAGTAGCACTCCTCGCTGCCCTTCTGTTTTGAGGATTCTTTTCTCCGCACCCGGCACTTTCAGCATGATAGTCCATCAACATTATAAAACGTTCTCAATGATTTTCAGCATGTCCCTACAAACTTAATTATGACAGCAAAAATGAATAAAACTGCTGATGATGATCTGATCTAGAACACATACATGTATATGTTTCTTCATGACGTCACAGTCATGCGCAGTAACCTACCTTGACTTGACTTTCTGACATGCCCAGTGCATAAGCTAATCTCGCCCTTTCAGGCCCCGCTAAATATTTTGTTTGTTCGAATGTCTTTTCTAAAGCGAATATCTGCTGTCCTGAGAACGTTGGTCGTGTATGTTTTCGTTTGCCATCTTTATCTAGTCCCATTTGTCCTTGTGATACTGGAAAATACAAAAAAGGAAAAAGTTATAAGTGATGAAAGGAACAAGAGTACTTGGTGGCCACTTTAGTATTTGAAATTAACTTATCATTTACAGTTCAGGGATGCATTGACATTTACGAGTACATGTATTTTCAAAACTGCACTAATTTATTATTGTCTTTATTTTGCTTGCAAGGAACAAAAACAAGTAAATTATCTTATTTTTCTTTATATTTCAATGGTAATCAACTACTCAATGAGTTGTTGGTGGTTGGCACTGCGCATAAAAAAACAGTGTGATAGAAAGCAGAGTGCCTTTTCTCGTGTGGACTATAGACGCGCTATCCCTGGCACTTGCACCATACGTAAATGTATCAAATGTACGCCTGTCCCGACATCAACACTCAGATCTACAGCACAACATCCCCTGCTCTGCTACCGGCATTTCCCTGTGTGACCATCATTGGAAATGTATCTCTTTACCGCCAACAAAGGCACAATCACCCCTAGGTCGGCACGGAACAGGATCAAGCAAACCGGACAAAAGGCGAGCCAACACTGAGGAAATAACTCCATGGAAAGCGTGTGACTCCGCATACGATATCAGCCTTATAGTTGCGGAGAAAGTCAACCCAAACAAAAGTCTGAGAAGAGATACATTCTTTCAGCTTATAACCGTATTAACCCTACTATAGACTCTTTCGTTGAAATGATTGCATTCGACATAGAGTTGTGGCACACGTTTGCACCGTCAAACGCGAACTTAAAAAGAGCGAAAATTACAACTGCCATTTTACATAAACCGACACCATTTTCAGAGCTCAAATTTGGCAAGTTGCACATCTTTAGATCGAGGCTCATTGTCCATGGTTTGAGAGAAAAAAGTGTGGCCAGACGGCTCCAACCGCTAGGTCAAACATGAGCAATTTAGTACTCATTAAAAGAGAAGACGCTAATAATTGGCGCCAAAAGCGATTTCAAGTCAATAATTAGGTGCTGATCTTGTACCAAAATGGAGTGAAATAACAAATATCAATGTCTATGCTTATATACCTTTGATATATAACGTAAGAAATGTTACAACTGGTGCCGAATAATTCAATAAAACATCGCCCAGACGCCGTTGCAGTCTTGCTGCAGCGATAGTCAGTAAAAATGTGATGAGTTTTTTTCAAGTCGACATATCGTCTTTGATCAGCCATCGTTCGACTTACAAAAAGCCCTTGTGACATTCCGACCGATTTTCTAGGTTTCCCGCCGTTTTAATGATAAAGGCATGGCAAACTTCTACAATATTATACTACTTAACTCATTCCCAAATCGTCTTGGAATAATTATTATTAGCAATTAGCAACACGCCCAGTAGACAATAATGTGCGCACGTGCCTTAATTAGACTCATTTTGGGGCGGAAAATATTGTGATAGTTTCACCTGGTATAGTTTTTAATTGCTGTGACTGATATATTAAGAACAGATCAGTTACTAAATATATGCGAACTATAGACTGAACATGAAACATGGTTCATAAAATTCAGATCAAAAATCAAGTTGGGGAATTAATAGTAGATGCGAACTTGTGATGTTCATTGACATTTTCAATCCGTCACGTTCGGGTTGTCGAATCAGGGATTCAAATTTAGGTCCGTGGTCGAATAGATGTATAAATAGCAAAATTCCATCATGCTGGTGTCCGGTAGTGGTTGACCGAAATGATCGGCATCAGGATTTTGTTGCTGCACCAATGGCAGGAATATCAAACAAAGACTATTGTTCAAATGAGCCAGTAATGGCTACAGTCTGGAGTCCGAATAAAATTCTATGAAAGTAAGTGCTTTTGAAAATGAAATCATATGAAATTCATGAACGTATCACATAATGTCTTGGGCCATGGGTGCTGCAGATGTGAGAGGTATTTTGAATTATTCTCGCCAATATCAGTGAAAGTATTGAATGTTCTTTTGATCATGACCTTTCTGCTAACTCGGTCACCTCGCCATTCGTATGTATAGGTTACAGTGGATACATCTATCTTAACCTGGTTATCATTATGAATATCATTAATAATGCTATTCTCATTTCAAGATGTCTTCCACCTGTAATTGTGGTAATGTGCATACCTCCAGTTAATGAAGAGGGGAATTCGTGTCAGTAACTTATATGTCTTGGTGAAAGTATACAGCAGCTTGTTGTGGGATTTATGTTAACGCAGGTTTTTATTCCGCAAAATTTCGTTTTTTTTCTCTAAGAACAAATGGGTAATTTCGTTTCGCGCGTCATTTAATGATCCTCTATCGATTTCATCGCCTTACTCAATTAGCATCATCAGGCCAATTTCTTTGTCACCGATATTAATCATACTGCGCATTATCTGTGTGTAACTGGCCACTAAGTGTCATTATGTCGTGGCTAAACTCGGATGCTCCTAATACGCCGATAAGGCCGCGGATCATCATTAGACCAAACGCCCTAAATCCCCGCCATTGTTCGCCAACACGTCATATCCGCTGAAACAAATTGGTTACAAATTGACAGACTTATCTCTCTCGTTTGGCTGGTGGATGGGATTCTGGTATTGAGTGTCGCTTTCTCACGGGCTGGGCGTTGACATCAGGGATAAAGGGCCAGACCGTTCCGAGTACATGTACACATGTACCATCATTCAATGGGTTTTGCTTTTGATTTGAAGAACGAACCCTTGACGGATATTCTTGAAGGAAAATATTCCTCGGACTGAAACTATCAAGACAGACACTAATCTTTATAATTTTTGACATAATGTCTTTATATCAACAGAAAAAAATTATCCATTGTGTCACAGATCGGCGCACTCCACGACATCGAGTACCTACTTGAATATACAATGTATAATCAGATACTTCCAACAACACAAGTCTTTTGCGCATAAAATCATGATAAGTGTCTCACAGTGCTGTTCCATGTTCGGGTGTGTATGCATGGCCCGTGCTTTGCGTGATTTCAGGATGGTCTATTGGGGTATTAGTGAACATTACCGCATGGAGTGTTAAAGACAGCCTTTTCACGCCATGTAACCAATCGATGGAGACATAAAACTGGTGACAGGCTGAGCATACTGATGCGGTGGCTGGGCGGGATGAACGCAACTCATGCTATTAGACGCATAACATCAATGTCTTGTTTCTTCTTGGAAGAACCACGGGCTTCTTCAAACAGGCTTAGCGACATGGCAAAACATGTATATACATATACCGGTCTACCTTCCAAAACCTATCCTTAATTGCAAACTATAGTTTTTAAAGAAATCAAATATTCTATCAACAACATTAAAATATTGATAGAAAGTTATGTTTTAAACACGAAGCTCATCCATGAGCCCATTAAATTAGGCTTCGATCCGCCCGCTGTACATGTAGGGCGGACAAGCACCTGTGCACTTTCGTGAACAAGAAAACAGTGTTCGCAACCAAATTCCCCACATCCGAGACGGGGCGAGTATGAACCACAAATTTCATCTCTCTTGCCTGATTCAGCAGAATGATGAGAGGCTGTCCTGTGAGTCACTAAGGCGGGAAACAGGGGAATATTTACTGTTATTCCAATCATTAGTAATCATCCGTAGCCATAATAAAGAGCTTCGGTTACTCACAATTTGTTTTGGTCGCCGGTAATCCGCACTCTTGCTTATTGAATAAGAATTGTATCTTTCTTGGCTTTCAATTTAGGCGGCTATGCTACGTACGAAGGGGGGGGGGGGTTGTTTAGCATTTGCTACTTGTGATTTTGTCCATTTTTATGTTTGGTCCTGCTGCAGCAGCAAGAAATTGAAGGGGGCCTGCAGAGAAAGTTCATGACTTTTTAAGCAGAAGATGCCGTGTTTTGATTAAACGATGGCCAAGGAGATATTCAACAGAGATAGATCAGCCTTCTGTCTTAACTCGGAGAAATCAACCAAAAACGTCTCAAAATGCATGACATTTCTGCGGGGTCAGTATTCAGGACAGGAGCTTTGTGAAAAGCCTTGGATTCAGATCTAGAATGAAGTGAATATCAGCATGTCAATTTGCACATGTTTATAAAACCAGTCCCGTAGCATGAGTTTTGACATCTCTAATTTTGACGAACTGCCTGATGAGTTTGGTTTTTTTCTCTTCATGGCGAGCCTCGGTAAAAGATGCGCGTCATGGAGATACTGCGTAAATACCTGTGGATATCAAATCATAGCACGGGTTTTTCCTTGACCTTCTGCAGGACCAGATTGATCAGTGATTGCGTCAGTTGTAATTTTTTTACTCCAGGTTGGCTACCAATTTCCAAATGATTGATGAATCATCATTGCTATGCCAATAAAGCCAAGGCGATCGCATCAATGTAATGGTACTTATGATAAATATTTAGAGATCGATCATCGGTATCGAGGAAGGATTCAATCAGATTTATTTACATGTGGTCGATCCCTAATTAATGACTCGTCAGTCGAACTGTATATCAGCAAATAATTGATAAACTATTTGGAAAACAAAGCTTATCGTTCGTTGATACTGTTGCAGTCGACAAAAAGGTGCAAATTTGTACTTGTAAATAAACAAATAAAATAAAATTGTATTCATTTAAATTAGGATATAGCTCAGAAACTTCACGTATATGCAAAATTAAGGGGCCGTATAAGAGACATTGTTAATTGCAGATAACAAGTGAAACGTCTGAAATTAGGGGGGGGGGGGGTCCAATACTTCTCCCAAAAGTTGTTATATTTTTTTAGATACATGTACATGTAATTATGTAAGTTATCAACTTGTCAAATATCATTTCTGTTAAATTCGAACTCAATAAAGATCACTCTTAGCACTGTCTAGATTTATTAAACAACATACACAAATCCTTAAGCCTTGTGGTCGTAAAAGATTTCCGAAGGGGGAGTTTTGGTTGCTGATTCTAATTTTACGATGTTTTTCTTTGTATACGATGCTTAAGATTACTCTTCCGGTAGTTGGCCAAGGTTTTGGCGGACCGACTTCGGCCGAGCCCGTCCACCCACACGCAGGTGCTAGTAATGACCGGCACATGAAACTCGTGGCTGTGAAATATAAAATTGAAGCAGTTGTCAAAGTTCCAACTCCAAATGTGTACTTTGCTTTTAATATCACAGATCCTTGACAAGCCTCGTTGACAAGGCGGTCTAAGTCAAAGACACCAGGTGCGAACCTTGCACCAAATGTGAAGTACTACCCTATCATAAACGCATTGTAGCCACAGTGTCAACTGTTATAATATTGTGTATATCGCCGCGGATTGATAAATGGCATGAAATCACACTCAGGATAACCGGCGATTGTTATCCAATTTTTGGTTAAGTTGACCACTAAAGATAGGCCGCGAAGTTTACATGTTTAAGTCGAAAATGAGCGAATTAAACTCATGTTTTCGCGCTGATAAGTCATGTATATTTCGATACAATGAGATAAATCTGAATAAGATTATGTTGATTCAATTTTTATAGAGGATATATCATGCTAACCCTTTATCTTGAAAAGTATACAATTGTTATGTCGATATGCTTAATTTCGGCTTATAAACCTGAAGCTTCAATAACAGACTAATTTTGTAATTTTGGCTATTAAGTATTTGATATGTGTTTTCAGCACCTTAGTTAGCTTTATCATAATGTGCCACATATTGTGAGCTTACAGCATCTTTTTATGATTATCGAAACAAAAATGAATTTACTGAGGTTTGAAGATTCTAGTGCATGAAGGTGATCTAAAGTGCATTTTCGTCCATTTTGAGACAATGGGCAACATGGCTGGATGAATAAGAGGGAAAAGCTTTCTCAAAGGCATAATTGTTCGGAACATATGACCCATGTTTTGAGTGGAGTCGTTTAGAATACCAGTGAAGATAAGGAGGCTGCGGCATTGCGGTCAACATCCCGCTGGTCCTGTTATGGGATGCGGACTAATGCGCGCCGTGATATGGTGCGAAGGGCCGAGGGCTATAGACCTGAGCAATTGTCCGGCCATCAAAGCTACACCATCTTCTATCACCCGGCCATATTGTCCGTGACCACACAGAAGATCAAGCGGCCTCGAAACACAAGCGAATTATACAAAGAATGTGTTTTTAATAACGGCGCTTTTGTTGCGGAAGAGTTTCGGCAACGATGCAGGGAAACACGGCAGAATGACAAGACTGCGCCAACGCTTCCTTATTATGTTATGACAAAGGGTAGATCTCCCCTCAGCATACCCAAAGGCCATTGCTTTCATTTTTCGTGACTTTTTGATGATGTTGACGCATGATGATTTCGGACAAGATGGATAATGTTCACGGTATCTTGGTTGCTTTGTGTTACAGTCATAGATGAAAGATATACGTGTGATATTCTGTAAAGGTCTAGTGAGCACAGCAGGGATGGGCATGGCCTAGAGGCTGAGGAATTATAGTTGGGCACTACCACGGAAACCGCAGACATAACACCAGTTGATGCGAAAGATCGGTAGCGATAACATGTAGAAATTTGAATGGATGTGAATTAATTTATTGGCCGCAATGCCGATCCAGTTCAGATACCAAGTCATGCAAATTTGATGACCAACAGGATATCGAGATTTATAGGATGCTTCGCCTTGCCACTCTTCTCAGAAATCGTTCGTATAGACATGGTGAATGTATGTGTGATGCAAAAAATTTAAACGCTTCGAAAAGTGCAGGTAGTGCGTGCATGTAGAAATACATGTAGATGTCAAATTTACTTGGCATTCGTCATACATGTATTGAATACAAACAAAATACTATGTGCCATTCTGCACATTCAGTGTGTATGGACATGCCAAGTTATTCTGAAATCGACATTAAACAGTGTTTTAAAATGTACATACATTGGCTAAGTCCATAGTCTTCTAGTGATCTGTTGCCTGAGAGTTCATGAAAGAAATGAATGAAAAAGTGTTAAGAATGCATACTGAATATCGTACATACGTGGTAATATCAAATGAATGTAGTACATGGTCCCTGTTACAGTCGAATTTATTTTATCTAATACGCTATTTTTCAAAACTGAAAAATTGCATTAAATGTTGGTTAATCTCACTTAATTTGTGAACGTTCATGAAATATAAACCAAATTATCGTCCATTGCTATTTGGCATTTGAAAAATCTTAAAATCTGAAATGCTGGTTGAAAAGGAGTGTGATTTTTTTAAAGTTTTGATTGGTCAGTACACAGAGCTTTTATTCTGCCTTGTGAAAGCATAATAAGTCTTGTGACATTGTTTTTATTAGTAATTCCCTCAAGGACAGAAGTCATACGTCTTGACCTAATAATTTGAAAATAAATGGCCCAATTGTAAACTTATAGAGCAAATGCATGACCGTATTTCTAAGTTTACTCTGTGGAAAATCCTCAGGTCAGTTAATAGTGTTCCATCCCAACACGTTGAAGTTGAACAGACTAAAAATCGAAATCATGTTAAATGTTCGAATACTGCTTGACAATACACAATCACTCACGATATTACTCATTTACAAAATACTTTCAAAAAACTTCTTAAATAAAGCTTTGTCCGTCTGGTGTAGTTAACTGTGCAACACTCATGTATTCTTTTGCAAAGAAAGTGATATATACATGTACATGAGTTAGAGTTTTATTCTGAGGTATAAGAAGTACTGAAAATACCATTCTGTCAGACTGTTGAACAAGTCTACGTGCGAGGTGTTAGAATACAAATAAATATCGGGAGGGTTCGAATACAATTATTAAATGAATGAACAACGGTGCCACTGCTTGAGTTTGTAAATTATTAAAGCACTGGACCGCGATCATAATCTTGAATACTGATATTTATCAAAATCATAATTAGACTGTCAAAATCAATCATCCTAACCAAAAATATGAACATTCATATAATGAAAGAATATCGAAATAACGATTTTTATCCTTCTCATAGCTTGCCGTACTGTCACGACTGAAAGCTATGTTTGAACATGGATGGAGTTAAACACGATACACTGAGGAATGTATCTATTTATGATTGTAATGGCATGCAGAATGAAGATGGAAAATAATATTTACCTGGAGGCCGCCATGCTGGACTCTGCATAATCCCGGGCCAATATATGGGTGTCCGTCCAGGCAACTCCGCCAAGGGTTTAGAAAACCGAGCCTGTGGGTTGAAATACATCCCCGCGTTTACCCTTTGTAAAGCTCCTAGCTGCTGTAACTGCATAAGTTGAGAACCTCTACTCAAGATGTCTTGGATCCCATGTGGGGTGGAGGGAGAGCTAAGAGTCTGTTTGATCGACGCCTGGGTGTATGGAGAAGTCTGAGTGAGCATGGCCGTCGTTGCCGGAACTTTCATCTCCGTCATGTTGTGGAGGGCGGCCAAAGGAGGGCTACTCAACACGAATGCACTTTGCCGAGAATTGTCCATGTTCATATTAACGTGATTGAGAAGGGAGGCCATGGCCGTAGGGCTAGGGTTTTGATACCCTGCCGTAGACCCCTCCGAAACTCCACAGTAGTCCAACATCTGTAGGCCCTCCGTCCCCGTCGGGCTCAAATTCCCTTTCGACAACACTTTGGTTATTTAGGAAGGCCTTCCACGTGAGTTAAACTTCGCGATATTTAACGAAGATGTGCCGTATAAGGAAGTATAATTATCTCGAGATAATCTCCCCAGTATTAAAAATCGGTGAATTCAAAGATTTCGATTTATCAAAATCGCTTCAAATCTCATAATAGATTATCGATGTGTTTGACCAGGTTACATCAGGGTAAACGATACCCACATCAAAGGGACCGCCTCTTGAGAAATGTGTCCTGGTAAAAAGGTGTAAGTCCTGATATTGTGCCGACCTGATATTGTGAACTGACCTGTCCCCCTCGCTCACTGAGTATCAAATGCATAGCCGGTCTGGCGGTCCTGCTCATTTGAAGTTAGTTGTTAGTCGACATGTTCGCATGATTGACGAAGAGTCATCAATCATCAGTCAACACAGATTGATCACATTCGAATGCCGCTACCTCGCGACCTACAACCTCAGGTCGCCTTTGTAGAACCCGCACACACCTTCCCACACATTTCATCCCGCAATTGATACGGCGACAGCTTGGAACGAGGCTTACTCGACCTGTTGAACGAATCTGCCGTTTGATTGGCCGGTCAGCGGGGGTTGGCCTTAATGAGATGTAAAGAGGCTTTCGATTGGATGAGCGCTCTCGAGATGACACTGAGCCACGTTCCGGGCTCTAGACAGACGGTAATGATGTGGTTTCTTTATTAGCCGATACAAAGCGGATGCTCTACGCAAGTATTCCACTTTGCTTGTTATTTCATCTTGGAGTAACATTAAGACTGATCTCACATCAGAGCATTAATGGCATTTGACGCACATGGAATCATATCAATTCTACGCTGATGCGTTGGTATCAACTTTTGTCCCGTTGTCTATTTTTATCTATCGGGGCCCAATAAAGAATTTGAGAGACTATAAAATCTCAGGGTTGAATGACGATTCCGCTTTACTTGGCATTCTACAAGCGACCATTTTTGCCTTAGGAAACATCAAATTAACACCCTTTTCACCCGTCTCATTCCAAAGCGTGAAATTAAGATGCGAGAAGGCTGCCCGCCCTTCGCCATAAAACTGTCACCCTGAAGTAATGAATTGGCGCATAATGTCCTGCATACGTATTAACTGAACAACTCAATTAAAAAAAGAGGCATTGTCATCAATTTATTGAGATTTCCTTACAAACTACTTGATTTTTTCTTAAAATTCTTGACCTTAACTTAAATCCCCTTATTAATGACTTTTATATTCTTTTTACACTGGAAAATTTATTTAGGCAAGTTCCGAGTCTTTGTTATCTAGTAATGGGGATCAAAATGTGACAGATTTTGGGAGGTCACTTTAATTTTGGACGTCGTAGTTAATTACAAATTCGTTATCATAGAATATCCATTTCACATTTAATCATCACAAATACTTCTCCATAAACTATTGCCAAAATTAAGTATTATGTCATTTGAACATCCATTCTTATTTTTCGTAGATCTTCAAAACAATTCCGCCGAAGAAACTTCGTGCGCTGCGTGAAAATGTAGAAGTTTAATTTAAATTTAAACAATATCTTTTTAGATCAATGGCTATTGATTGTGTCCAGACATTCGAAATAGATAGATTTGCGGGTGCAAGTAGGCCTTATCATTTGTTTGTCAAGTTTGCGGTAGTCTCCAACAGGCCAGATATAGATTATTTGCAATCCAATCAAAGTATATAACGTGACAAAAAGATGATTACAGAAAGCAATCTAATAGCACACTCAGAACACTTCTATTGGGGTTGTAGGCACACCCCCTTTTGTTAAAATCACAGGCAGGCTCATCAAATTTCGAAAAAATAGGTAATTTTCGGTGATTGAATCAAAATATTGTTGAAGACGCATGCGGGCCGATTCACACTCTTAACTGTAAATATTTATATTTATATTTATTACTATTTGCTTTTTTGTGTTTGTTTGTTTAGATCTGCCTTGACACATGCATATATTAGAAAAAAACGTTATCAACTTTCGATCAATGATACTCGCTATACTAGTGAGACTTCTTGGTGTCGACACGAAACCTTAAGTTTTCATCAAGGTTTGCTTCGGCAGAATCCTCGTTTTAGCCGTATGGTTACATGAAACTATCATCTCGAGTTATCTTACTGCATGATTGTCAAACAACTCCATTACATAGAGTTTATAATCTGCTTCTCTTCGAGCAATAATTAAGATCTAGTGGCATTCTACAAGAACCAAGCACCAGACCTCAAATCGGGAACAAGCCAGCAAATTCAATTTTCGGGAATTGAAGTGCGGTTTAATTAAAACATGAATCGCTTTACGCATAAAATATTGCCTATAAATTCGATAAAATTAATTTAAGTGGCATCTCTGCGGTGATATAGCAGCGACAAACTCGCTTGTTAGTCTCCATTATGTTGTAGTATTCAAGCTGAAGTTGGTATTAATCTTTAATGAAGACAAACTAGAGGACTATCGAGGCGGGAGGGGAATTAACCATTGATTAGTAGCCACCAAGTGGTACACGGGTCGATAGAAAAGACGACTTGTCCTGGTGGACGGCAGATGGAGGGTCTTAAATAGAAAGGAAGGGAAGCATTCAGAACATTTTGCGTCAACAGTCTCGTGGGTAATATCCCCCCCCCCCCTTCTTTTCTCTTTTGCAGTTTTACGGTCATACCGGCTGGCGATCCGATCTAGCATCTACACCACTGCGGCCGACTATCGACAAATTGAATAATTAATGGATGTCATTTACAGCTTCTTTAGGCTACCAATCGAACTGAAAGCCAAATTATTATCATAACTCCGTGACATTAAATTTTCCGGTTCTTTCGTTCCGTCGAGTTAACATCTGCCCCTGATAGCACTGCCGAGAAACGAACGGGTTGAAAACCCGCGGAGACGTTAACCGAAACGATGATCTAAAACTTATTAGATCCTCCGCGAGAAAACTTTTAATCAGTCGCGACTTAATCAATTAGAGAATGCGTATTGCGTTTAATGTTGATAATAACGCCAAGACATTTTATTGTTCATTTGAGTCCGCCTAAATGCACAACGTTAATCAGTGAGCAGTGTGACCTTAATTTCGCCAGGTCCCTAGGGTATCATAAGGCGGTAGTACCATAGATCAAATTCTGGCTCACGACGTTCACCAAGAGACTCGATAGTAATTAAGGCACCACTTTCTTCCATGGGCACTGTTTACACAGACATCTTGGTGGAATTATTACCCGGATGAATTAATTTCACGTTTCGCGATTATGGACTCTTAACGCTAGTTTATTGTAGACCGTTTGGCAATGTTAGCTATGTTTTGTTCTTCGCTCGTTCTTTTTATTGTTTTTCTACCATTCTTGCATCTTGATTGCCATTCATGACGTGATAAGTATCAACTTTAGTGAAACAATTGCGAATGTTGGGTTTTGTATCCTATGGCCGGGAATTAATCCAGGCTCCTCAATCATGCTCAAGTCTGTTTTCCCATACTCCGAGCAGTGTAGTGTGATGTGGCGGTCCCAGTATCATTGTTTAAAATAGATATATTCCCCTTTAAGCTACCAGCGTTAAGGGCAAATAATGAGTCAAAGGGATAATATTACAGGATGCATGGCTAGAGAGACCAACCACATGTAACATGAACGAGGCACACTTCAAAATTATTGGTTGATACTACGTTATCGGGAAATTACTACATTATCAGTTGTAACAAGCGCAAGGCAAGTAAAAAAAGTTCTGTTGACTTTACTATAATGCTTGTTGTGGCCGCGAAAAAGGAGGTGAATTGGGTTTCAAAATGGGGCCTCGGAAATGCGTTGAAAGTTTGCAACTTTTGGCTTAGAACGTGTGGATCGTATCTGAGAGAGTCTGTTAGTATACGGTTACAATCACGGGCTGAATCAAATTTTAAATTGCAATCAGTATACATATACATGTTACAGAGTCATTGCTACATGATGCTCTCTTAATCGGGGGTAAAATATCAACAGAACTTGTTACCCTTTAGATTTAATTTACCTCAATTGCTAACATATCTGGATTAAGTGACTTCAAATATCTTGATGCGAAAATAAAAGTCAATTATCGACGAATAACCTCTAGTTACTTTCCTTGCAAAGCATCTTTTGATACCAATAGGATATCATGATTGAGATCATACGAGGGGCTTGACACAATTCTCATCACCTTGCCTACCGACTTACGTATTTCAAGTGATCATAGCTTCGTGTCGAGGTGTAGATACGTTGCAAGTTCATATCAAATAGCTCTTTCATTATCGGTGAAGTAATTGTGCAGTCTTGGGTGAAATTTATCGTGAGAACGATTTGTTTGTACTAGGAGTCAGACAGATGCTTTTGGATAGGTTACAAAAATCAAATTTTTAATCATCAATGTCAACAAAATGCACTTTTCCTCATCCAATATATTGAAAAACGCCTATTTTTGCGATTTTGCAAAATTGCTTGAACCCTGTTGATAAAAGATCCTTTAGTCTGAGGGCCGATATGACAATCATGTTAAACTGATAAATTATTCTAAATCTGGATTTAGGATGCCTTGCTCATTCCAAAACTATTGCACGGCAATAATCAGGCATTAAATTTCAACACGTTCTCTTCCAATAGCCCCAAGGCCCCCTTAAAAGGAATTGGTACAGTTTTAATGGTGATGTGGTCGGCGACTTGGACCAAAGCTCCTATTGAACTAACAACGCGAGCTCAATCCATATGCTTTGTCGCGCCCCTTGATACGAGTGGAAGGAGTAGGATTCGAGTGGGGATATACTAGGCTTACAGGCTTGCTCGAGTAGCACTAGGGCATAGTGTTCTTGGGTGTTTGGGTTGCAGATGGCGGGCGTAAAATAACAAAGTTGTCGCAATCGAATGCAGTGGAAACTTACATGTACAAATGTACACTATACACCCAACAATTTTCCGAACCCTCACGACCAGTCCGACACTTCTCAAAGTCTTCCGAATGATGAAACGATAAAATATGGTCTTTCTTCGATCCTTAATGTTAAGTTAACCAATGTAATCCATTTGTAAGACATCAACCATCTTTCATAAAACATATAACAGTAGACCAATAACCATGTTTTTCTTATACGCCGTGTGTTGATCTTTTCCAACATTCCAGGTCGTGCAAACCACCCTTCTTGTCCTACTATTCTCAAGCAATGGGGTATATGTGTTCCGCGCTAATTACCGATTAGCGCCATCTTAAGATTGCGCTGCGCATTCTTAGGATCGGTTAATTGCGCGGCAATCTCGAGATCGCGCAAGGGTGAGCGTGCGCTTTTTGCCGATTGCGCATTTTAGAGATGATGATACTTTTACATGTTCAGCTTTGCATTGCCATTGGTAGCTTTATTTTTCACCTAATTTTTTGCTACACCAACAGTCACATTACTGTCATGTGACTGTCTATGGGATGCTGAAAGTAAATTAATTTCTCACTATGACACTTTGACCAATATTTACTGACCATCATCTCAGAAGCCTAATTAGCAGTGGTAATTAATGCGGCCATGCCTTTGATAATGTGAACAGATCTCACTATGACACTTTTTGACGAATATGATATGACTTACTCTCCACAAGGGACGACATTTTCTTTGTCACCAAAGGTGGGATTATAGTCTAATGAATAACGTAGGGGACAATATTTTCTTTCGCACTAAGTGTCCTTTATTCACATTGATGATTATGAACGGCCCCTTACCCCGGTGTAATGTTTTTGAGTGTTTCTGTTTTTGAGTGTTTCCCCTCATTGTTTGGGAACGCTCAAAAATAGATTGACGAGTTTTTCTGTGTATCCCTCCTATTGAAAAGTCATGGTCTCTCTAGCTGCCTATTGTTTGGAAACACTGAAACATGGGGAACAACCACAGATGTTACACCGGCCCTTACCCTAAATCTAACAATCCCTGAACAATCATTGAACAATAGAACGAATTCTACTACTATAGTTTTACCTGTTGTTGTGGGACAAGGGAGACTAGTGTCTCGTGACAGTAGTACGTAGGGGACACCATTTTCTTTCACACCAAGTTTCCCGTCCTCGTTTTCTTGTAACATTGCAGAAGTTGATGGGACTTTTCACAAAATTCAAGCCCATGATCCGTGCGGAAGATTATTGTTGGAATGGCAACCCATAGTTCATATATTTCATCATAATTTATGCAGTCTGATGTTGCAAATTCTCGGAGAGAACACAATAAGTCAGTTATATTATTTGCAGGACAATCATTCATCATTCGTTCATTGGCTCGCAAGACCCCCCAACTCCCTTGCGCGATCTCGAGATTGCCGCGCAATTATAGGATCCTAAGAATGCGCAGCGCAATCTTAAGATAGCGCAGATCGGTAAAATGCGCGGAACATATGTACCGTGAAACGGCCCAGGTAAAGATTAAACTTATAAATATAGCCTTTAATTACATTTCAAGTTGGTATGAGTTGGTTCCTTCCAGGAGAGGTTCGTTCAAGTGGAGCAATTGGGCTACTTATAGAAAGAAGCAACGCATTTCACATGTGGAGAAGTCTTAAAGGGAGACTATCCATAGGTACATGTAGGAGCCAGGTATAGGTCAGAAAGTTACACGAAGCCGACGATAGGGGTCTTTCCAATCTCTCGGTATATCGAACAAGCGTAAGTCTATTAACGCTTGTTCGTGAAATATATTTACGTGAAGTGTATAGTCACCAAATTCAGCTTATAAGTAACCCAAATACACGTACAACCAATTGCGGACCCTAATCTCCTGCATATATATCGCCCCCCTTTATAAGGACTATAGACAGTGGGATGCGCAACCTCCCCATATAACATCGCATGCCACGACCCCTTCGTGAGTCATTAGTCCCTTCATCTCGATTCCTCTCATCACCTCTCCCACCACTCATCGTGACCAAGACACCTGACAGCCAGAGGTATAAATTCGGCATTTGTTTTCCCCGCTTCATTATATTGTCAGGCCAATCTGTCCCCGTGTTAATGACAGAGGTCACTATCGAATGCGATATAAGCTCAGTAACGAGTTGACCACGATTTGGCCAAAGATTCTGAGTGATGATCCAATGACAGTCGATCAATCAGGTTCAGGTAGTTAGAAAAGTTCGATGAAAATGGTCAAATTTTGATGCATTGACCATCAATATGCCAATTGACTACTAGAATGAGCTTGAGTCGTTCGCACGTTTGTGATTTTCTAAAGCGAAGTCGGACAGGTCCAACATTCGTTTTTTGTCACCATTCATTACCATGACAGCAAAACATTTCCAATCTCGCCCTAGAGAAAGAGCTGCCCCAACCGCCGAGGCAGCTCGGCATGGGTTTGCCAAATCAAAGGAAAACAAGTAAGTACTTTTATTTTCGCGAATAGTTATTAGCGAAATCCTCTGAAATAAACTGAAACGCCTGCAAAAAGTACAGTTCACAGCACAGTTCACTGCCTGGGTAGCGGCAAAGTAATGGTCTATACGAGAGGGCTTCAGTAAATTGTAGCATTCCTTCAAACTGCCTCCCGTATACTATTGTACTCTCCGCTAGCCGCCAAGCTACAGGACACCTCGAGACAATTGACTGTCTGGGTGTGAATACCATTGTCCCGCTCAATTAGGTACCACCTAATTGAATGACAACTTTTGATGTCTTGTCCATTGTGAGAAAGATATCGGAGAAAATGAGATTCGTCCTAAGTGAAGTGATCCAAGTGTATTAAGGCTTCATAAAGCTGCGACATGGTAGCACGGTTTGTTAGCCAGAAACCAAACTAATATCAACTCGCCATATCATATCACCCATTGTATAATTCGGCCATAAATTCTTTGCCGGTTTGGAATTGATACGACTCGACCATATAATGAGACGGCTGGATTAATAAGGGGAACGCAAACACGGTCCTGTAGTGGGGTCAGCAACTGATGGATCTGACTATTTTCGGAATAGAACATGGGAGGAGGTATAGCCCAGTCGCGGACGGAAGCTCGTTTTAGCTATGAAGCTAAACATCCCATTTAAATCTAGCAACGAGACATTTTCTCTCTCTGTTCTCCATATGCGACAAGCATATTTTTCCCAGAGCAGGTTACCTTCATATACTCTACCAACTGAAATGACTTTAAAGGGTTCTGCATGGTTTTTCTAAGCTTCCTTTGAATTCCGCAGAGTCGGAGCACCGACGTAGAGCCCCGTTCCCTACCTCTGTACCTCATAGACACATCACGGGCACTCGCCTCGCCTCAACATGCGGAACATGAGGTTAACCTTCTGGAGTAAAGCCCCAAGCCAGCCAAAAGCCTAATCCTCCAGATTCCTTGGTATCTTCGACACCACGAATTTGACGACATGCATAACATGAAAATAAAAAAAATTGCCTCGTCGTCATTTTCTGATGATAAGTTGCAGAAATATTTTTAAAAATCCTTTCAACTTATATTTTTGTAATATGATAGTCATTTTCTCCTAACGCGAGGTGTTTCCAGCGGCCATTGCCAAGCTGAACAATTGCGATTGCTGTCGGTGTCGATATCATTCTTCGCCAAGCGTACATGCCCGCCTTCATCAATCTCTTGCTCTAAATTCAATTGCCCAAACAAAATGCTTCTCTCTCGAGACCAGAATTGACTAAGAGTGACATTATCATGACCAAGCAAACGCCATACGAACCCAATAAACTTGACAAATAGCTCTTGGATTTCATCATTTCCAAAAGACTGTATAATTCAATAAAGGTTGCGAGGTCTTTCATAAACGCATACATCTCTGGTCGTATTACCATCAAATCTCATCCCAGTTCTAATTATTGCTAGTAAGGATACACCGAGTCTGATTACCGAGCAATATTTATAGATTTTTCTATTTATTAATCTGAAGATGGAGCAATCACCTTCTAGCATGAGAGATAAATTCCCATTATAATGACGAGGAAGAGTAAGTATGAGAAGAAGGGAGGAATATAATCTCCGGTCTATTCGGATTGTCCCGTACGCGTCTCGCCGCTGGCTCATCTGGGGCAAGGGATGTAATATATCAGAAAAAGAAGCAAAGTGGTCGATTTCCATTTTATATGATGCCATCTCTTGACAAAAGAACTTTTTTCAAATTCCCACTTTTTGCTTGATTTGCAATTCACCACGTACCATTTTTAAAAAATATCAAAAAATTCTTACAAAGGCACAAGAAAAATTCAGGATATTACAGTTACACAATCATCGCATCTTTTCCTTTGGTAAAAACTCAGGCATCTATTGGCCAAATTTTGGCTTTCCGTTGCCTTTTTGACAGTCTTTCACAGTGGGGTCCTCTCATGGTTCCATTTGAAATATTCAAAGATCGATAGAAAAGTCAAGAGAACGGATTATGATAACACAGTGCGACGTGGACAGATAGTCTCCGGGTCCATAAAAGTCCCCCACTGCGCTATTCGTCCTGATCGCGTGTAATTTCGATTTCAATAAAATGATCTCGTGTTCTCTGTCAACTTGGGCAGCGTAGAATCGATTGTTTTTGTAGACAAGCAGTACTATGAAGACGAGGGGATAAAAGCGCAGCAACGCGTCAAACTGCGAGAGTTTCAATAAGAACCAATTGATTCGTAATCGGATGCCACTTGGAGCGAAATCATTCGATAAATACGACAAACCAGAACAATTAAAGGCGTTCTTCCAAACAATCATGGCGATTTTCCAACTTCCGGTTGTCATCATTGCCGCCACGTTTTTGATCTGACAAAATGGCGTCATGCTGCTTCAGCCTGTGATTATGACATGACATTGTGTCCACGCTCTTTGGTTGTTTAAGAGGCGGATGGTGCATGCGGTTATGGGAGGCTGTGGCAATCCTTCTGGTTGAGATAACCGAATGGCAAAAGGATATTGAAGCTGTCCATGATATATGGCCTTTATCAGGACCGGAGATTACTTGGCGTGAAGCACAACGGGATTGTTCAATTAAACTTGCCAACAGAATGTGGATGACAGATTGTTGACATGCTGAGATTAATAATTTTGGTTGGCCACATTACGATGTGTAAACCATGGCCAACACCCGCCAGTGACAAAGACTAATGACCCTGTTTAAGTGTTATTTGCCCAATTGTGTCCATACCCTTAAACATCATTGGAACTGTTTGTAGAATATGGACAAGACCATTAACATTTCCCCTTTATCATTTCATATTGACAGTGGCGTTTTTTCTAGGCTGAGTTATCGTTTGTATGGATCAAACAATCGTACTTTATCGGCATAACAAACAGAAAGGCACCAAATGTGATTAAGGAATATTTTTATGTCATATTCAAAAGTAAAGGCGTATGGGGCTGCACTGACCAATCCCACTGAAAATCGGCAATTGCCGTGTATGATCTGAATTTTGGAGGGGTCCACTCTGATGATTTTCAGGGTTTTTTTGTGACATTATTCGATTTTTCTGTTAACTAATGTGGTGGTTGTTGCCAAGCCTTCGAAGTGAATGAGAATGCTGAGAAGTGCAGTGTGAAGTCAACCTTCATTTAATGCCATCGCCCTCAACTGTCACACGCCTCCTTTCACTATCTATTCGATTAATCCCAGCAGCCGACCAACCGTGAACGAAAGTCATCCGCACATTATTGGTAACTCCGGGGAGTAATCGTCATTTTTGTTATCATCACGAAGATCAGGGCCCGGTAGTTCAAAACAAATTATGTCACTAACGCTGGTATTACCTTAACTTGACGTTATCTCCTTTAGTTTAGCCCTTAGACTTAACGCCAAGGTCAGTTAACGCCAGCGTTAGTGACAGAACTTGTTTTGAATAACCTGGCCCAAATGACGTCATTGCAACACCCTTCCTGATACAGAGACAAAGCCGTGGAACGTCTCAGCAAAGACAGGCCCCTATTGGTGACTTTGTGTAATTTAATCTGACCGATCTGGCCATGGACTCCCTTTAATACGAAAGTAAATATTCTGTTTCTCGGCTGACTTGCTCCAGATGACACTGGTGTGATCCGTGCTCGTATTAAACGAATGGAAACAACACGAATTGATGAGGTGCTAGATCTTCTTAAAACATGAATGGGATTATTGACGGGTGGGTTGACGGCACTCAACCAAGCATTTAGAAAAGTCAAGATATATTTTATTTTTGACGCAACTGAACCTGTTTGATAATCGTTTTTGCGAATGCATCTGACACACAAGGCTCGGAGATCGTTTAGGATCCTAAAGGTTGCGATATTAAACTTGCTGAAATACATGTACGAACGAAAATGTGCAAAAACACTTCAGAAAGGGGATCGATTCTCTACAGACTTTCTAAAGACCAGACGTCGAGTAAATAGCAAAATGAAGTATACTTTCTGCTTTTGGTCAATTTAGTGTCAAGTTTCGTTCCTAATGAAACAAAATGATCACTCAATAAAAAGAGATATGTCGCATTTATATGCGCCAGGCAATTTAATTATTTAAGTCAACGAAACGAAGACGTTCTCAGAATCTACGGGTCTTTTCTCTTGAAATCGATGATGGTCGATGGCGTCTCCAAGCAGCCAAAAATCTTGTCATTCAGTCAAATATCAATTTAATGAGTGGATGTGCTCTTCCAATTGGAGGTGGGGCCTTGTGACAAGGCAATAGACATGGTACCAACCTTCCTTGCCACAAGAAACCCGAAACAAATTACTTAAGGTCGATACAGTAAGCGAACAATTTATCACCATTGGGCCGAGCTTGTGGCAGGCTCTTGTCTTAGGAAATTAATCCGGGCCCCAAGCGGGTAGTTAAACTCCTGGGTTATGCTAAGGAAACCGACACCATTATTGCTTGTCCCTCCTTATAATTACCCAAGCTACTGAACAGTCCCATTTGGTTGCCTCAATGTTACTCTAACGTGGGTTTTTATGTCAGTTCATCTCATGATGCCGGTCTTAAAGGAATATGCTTTTATAAGATGTTTGGGGCTGTTGGAGGAAATGATGGAAATTAGCGGTAGTTTTAATCTGGAGATCGTCTCTGGACGATTGTTGTAACAAGAAAGGAATTACTCAGAAAAGATCACCAATGCGTCATGGTTCTCGAGTTGATTTAAAGCATATTTAGCGTTGCTCATTAATACAGTTTATAGAATAATCTCTCTTCTGTTTTTTTTCTGTTTTTTCTGTTTCCTTTATTAGGTGGGAAATATGCCCCGCCCGCGACGCATAAAAACTCGAAGGCTTGAAATAACAAGAAGAACGACAGCGTTCAAAATGGCCACTGATCCGTGTCATGTGACATTTCAAACCGGAAACTGCAAATCAACGTTTACATTTTGGTCCGATGTTCAAACTCCTATTTTGTTCGAAACAATGGCAATTTCAAAACAATCGAGTCTGAATACAAATCGGGACTTAATCTTGTTATGCGATTCGAAATAATACTTAGCAAATATTGAAAATATTATGATTATAATTGTGCTGACTCCTTAAAATGAATACTTTGAAATATTAACACAACTTATTGTCCACGCTTCATTAACCTTTTTTTCCATGTAAATGTACCTTAGAATTTCATGTCATTGTTTTAATGATCGTTTCCATAAGAATGACACACGCCTACGCCAAGATGGCAATACAGAAAACGAAGCAAAGAAAAATGCGTCTTCAGTTCGCCATTTCGATAGTTTATGAGCATTGATAAACTGTAAAACCTCGTAATCCTTATCAATAATCGTCTTCGAGGGGGTGGTTCATGCCTGTTAAATTTGTTTTCATACACTGGTGGTTAGAAGAGGTCGGTTTCCTTCGCCGACTTAGTGGCCACTTTTAATCAATGGTCACTCGAAAGCGCCAATAACTGACGTGTTAATACAAATATTGTAAATCACTACTCATTTGATTACTGCCGGGCGGTTTTCGATTAATTGAAATTAAGTGCAGGTAATATAATAACGAATGTAACACTGGCAAGATTCGTGGTCGGGAAACACATCAAATTCGGTCTGTTCCGAGTAATATCTCACCGCTAAATCCGACAAGGTGGAATAAGTAATGTCTAAACGATTGCTAATTTTATATGCGCAATCTAAAATATTTTGTTTATAAGATATAAAATTCCATTAGGCCCACTAGATTCCGTTTTTATCGCCAAATAAAATCGCATTAGGCTGAGCAATTCCTCGTTAATTCTCGCAAACGGCCATGTTGGATGGCGGTACTATGGTTATATTCCAATCGATCAAAACACGAACGGTGTAACTTCATTGCTACAAATAAGAGAACGCACTCCATTAAAAGATGACAAAACGGGGGACGCAACTCCCGAGTTGGGAATTTAATTCTGTGTGCGTATGATGAGTGAATGACGGCTAAAGAAAACATCGCATTTACAACACGGATAATACAACATCTCTTTTCTAAATTAAACTCTTTCAAAAGATGTACCGCATTTGTTATCTGCGGGACAGTGATCTGGTGTAAAGTTATTGACGGTGTTTGATTGGTGAATATTGAATTAGATTGGTTGATGTGTTACTTTTTCTCCCGCTTTTGTTACTCGGCTGTAAAATTTTACAGATGAATAAATAAGCCATCTGATGTTGAGGTAAAATCTTTAAGTTGATTTGATTACATACACTCAATTTGTCTTGGAGGCCGAGGGATGTATGCCGATATATTTCGGCGACAGCTCTCTGTGTTTTCAGTGTTCCCTTGAAAACGCATGTAAAAAAGATAAAGGACCCGCCAGAATTGGCTTATAAACAAGTTTTAATTTCATCTCCACTCTTCCAACTCCTATCTCTAATGCCAGGTATGTCAGGTGCAGGGCTTGATGACACGACGGACTGACGTATCCGTACGTAGTCGTACGTTTGCGCCGTGCGAAATCTGCCCAAAAAGAAAATACATTCGGCGATATTCTTAGTTCAGCTAGGCTAGGCAGTATTCTGGCGCTCACCAAGGCCATCTTGAAGAAGCCCCTCGCGAAGTGAGAGAAATCTGTTCATCTCGATTGGTTCATGTTCCGACTGCTGTTAGTTAAGCAATTAATAAATGGTATCATGATCACGGTCTTCACGGTGTATCTGATCCATTGTCAGCAATGATTAATCGGGTCCCTATTAAGCCGTGGGCCATCCCTTATCTTACTCAAACCTAATAGCGCTAATCGTTCGCTTGTCTAAGACTGTCGTAACACGACCAGCATTACATACAAAATGACGACAGGGCTAGAAACCATTTCTAAAATAAAAAGGATGAGAAGACATTGTGATTTCGTCTCTAACATGAACTTCATCTTCAATATAAGAAGTTTTCTATCAAGGCTGGCAAATTAATTGTCCAAGGCAAGTCAACGGTAGTCTGAATGCTGCTCGACCTGTTCAAGTTGCTTGCGCCATTGTGACCCTGTCCGTCTAAAACCAAGCTTGTTTGATTCCCCTTGCCCGCACAACCCCCCTCGTCCAAAACTAAAGAATACTATTTTGAGTAGAACAATACAACGCTTGTGAAAATTGCGCAGTTTTCCCACCGCATTTCGTCTCCAGCTGTGGAAAGAATTCTTGTGGCTCGAAACAACTTCCGTAGGTAACACGCCCTTTGATAAAGATACTAACAATCACGTGGTTACTGCAGTGCTTCAAACTGAATTTAAACATCCCCAAAAGTCCCCTTCGTTCTTGATTCTTGTCACGCGCCGGCTGACGTGCCCGCAGAAACGGCTTCAAACGAATGGCCTCTTTTCTAATTCCATTTAATCCTGATGTTTTCTATCTAAAACTTTCAAAGATTGATCCTCTGCCAAGCAGACAATGTAAGGAATAAATCATCCTGGGAAGAATAAGGGAGGACAAGTTAGGATTGGGTCAGACTTGCAAACAGTTGACATTAGGTACGGTAATTTCAGCTAATGAACTAGACGCTTTCGACATACCTAATGAATTGCTGAGAACGTTTTTTTCGCCCGGTTTTGTTCCTAAATGCTTTCGGTACTGCTTTGAGAAAGCTGAATGCGTCTAATACTTGAATTAATTGGTTCGAACCAACTGATGAGTTGCTTGATGGTTCGAATTTTTTTTTCTTGCTGGTGATTCTGCTTGTTACAACATAATAGTGTTTGTTGATTTGAAGACATTTCGTATCGGCGAGAATTACTGAACATCAAAGCGTCATTTACGTGTACATGTAACAGGTCTGAAAATCAACTTGGAAGGTTCATGTTTTAATTTGCGAACTCGGCCATCAATCATATGATATTTTCCTGTTTGCTGTTCTACATGTATCTTAACTAGACAAGATAAAAATTATAAAATGACCATAATTAATTTCTTCATCACTGCACCAATAGGCTTAATTTGGCCACCGAACACACCAAAGTTGACTTTTGAATCAAAATATACCGTTTTCATGACTTCGATCCGCAAAAGATGAATGCTTTTTGGTCCTGGAGGATAGGCTCTCGGTGGGGGATCACCTTTTGTGGCAAATCTTGTTTTTCGGCGACATGATGGGATAGGAGCTCCCCATACACACTGCATGTAAATATGACCCTGCATTATTGTTATGTACGACTTTTGGTCTTCCGCTGGTCAGGTACATTGGCCACGCCCGAAGTCATCCCATTCCTCAAGATAATCATTCCAGTGCGGGTTGATTCATCTTCCGAGATGCAGCATCCAGGCGGGGCTATCTGACGTCACACATAACACTCAATCATAGCATGAATTCCCGGTTAACGCGTTATAAGTAAACATGGCGGGCTCCAATGACCCGGACCTCATCAATAATCCCAAGCAAGGAGAAACACTGTCAGCAATCTCGGAATGATAAGAGAGAAAACGAACAAGGGTTAGAGACTTGATCCTCACCAGTCTAGCGCGTCACTCAGAGAAGACGGATCACCGTCAGCCCGTCTCACAGTCTTGGTCAGATTTTTTCAAACCCGAGACCTCGCCGAGGTGTAATAATGGCCGCTTGCTATTGCTGCGTAAACACGAAAGGACCTGACTAATTAAATTTTCACTTTTGACCACGTTTCGGATGACGTTTGGCTGATTTATCGCGTGAAGGAAATGATCAATTTAGTGGCATGTTCGAGTACATTTACTTAGATTAGCCCCGCAAGAGTTATTTATCTGTATATGGTTGCTGTGATTTAAACGCCCGTTGACAAAATTAGCCGTAGTCTTCATGGATGTAAGAGCCCGGCTCAGAGTCCCACACGCAAGTTGAACAACTTGGCGTTCACGTTATCGTTGACGCATTAAGAATGGCGATATTGCATTAATTTGATTTAATAGCGACTGGCAGCCCAGTTCAAGGGAAAAAAATATAGCATGGATATTAAGTGTTCTATTGATTCGCTTCAATTGGTAAGGAAATGTATTTACTCAGTGTGACTTATCATTGGAAGCAGGATGGTTTTTAATCAAGGCGTTAAAGACATCTAGCATGATCATAGATCGTTACCATTTAATCCATCAAGAGAGCTCGCCGTGGTGTAATTACACTCTCCCCGTGATAGATTACTCTCTGGTTTCACCAACAGAGCCTGAATGGGGGAAAGTTAACCTTTCCATCAGTAAACATCAGCAGCCAAGCAGGATTGATCTTTACTCTCTCTATTAGCCCCCATTGTGTCGCACAAATGAGGCCCGTTTATATTCTTATCCGGGCTCTTTGCAATGTAAATGCGCTGGATAGCCAGGAGATTTTAAATGAATACAGCGCCTAAATGATCTCGTGTATTGCCTGATGATGCTAAGAAATTAAATAAATATCGACCGGTGGTAATAAAAGCTTGTCAAGATGCCATCGAAGGCAATAGTGCTGGTGAAATGGCTCAGTCCCTGCACCAGATGCGTGGAGGCGCGCCTCGGCAAAAATAGCACGGAACAAAAAGGAACAAACTCTAGATTACCGTTACTCTTCTGATGGTTTTTTTTGAGTGTATGTTTTTTCTTTGATTATCAACATAACATTAATCTGGCCGAACTGGCTTCTACCTTCTTGGTCTCCTCTCAAGGGTTGTTTCAACTGAATAAGAGCAAGGTTAGCTGGCATCTTTGTCCTTCTTATCATTTCACTGCAGCGTAGTTGCGCAATAAGGAAGGATAACGTAATGGAGGTATGATATTCTCATTAGAATAATAAATCCATGAAAAGGGAGATCAAAATGTCATTTTTTCTATCATGAGATTTGCAGGATGTTTGCATCTGTGGCAATTAGCTATAGGTTGAACGATCCAAATTGTAGATGGCTAGGTAATTAGTATAATGTACGCTATTAGCTAATCGTCCTGGCCGTAAAGACATAGACACGAAGGAATAAAAGCGTAATCGAATCCTTTGTCTTCGGGACACTCTATTCGTGGACATTTAAAAATGTTACACCAGTCATTTCTACTCCAAAATCATAAGTCTTCATGATCTCAATTTCTCATACGACCACTTTGGCCGCTATCGAATCAAACAAATCACTGACCAAAGGAAGAATTAGCGAGGAGATAGAGCTTGGTAATTTACTTCCCAAATACTTCCCAATTCCTATATACAATTTGCATCCATCATAAGCGAAGGTGACAAGATCACAAAGGACTATAGAATCATCCGTGACGTCTCCAAGTAGAGATGATCTATGACCTATAGGCCAGATGTCAGTTTGTTTGACCAGGCGCTTCCCCAGATGATTAAGGAGAGCCTCCTGGTACATAACAGCCTGTTAGCCTAATGAAATGATCTCCTTACCAATGGTAACGTTTGTTTAAAGTTGCCACTTGGTGGAGGAGGTCTATAAAAATAAACCAAACTATTCGTCATGCGCCGTGATAAATGCATCCGACTCGAATATAAGGCTGCAAAAAGTACATTATATCCCGGACATTTCCGACTAAGGCAACAAGCTCAAGAACTCTGATTGGTCAATGCGCCTCAGAGGACTTTGAATCAGCAACGCCGGCGATTGGCAGACCTTGGAACGAAATTTCCAGACGTGATGCGCATGGGCATGATGATTGGATTGGTGATTGGACAATTATAGTCCATTGCGTAAATGTTAAGTCCGCCTTGTTTGGTAATTTGGGGTTCTAGAGAGCGAACTACTTCTCTGGTCAAAGACTTTGGCCCAATATAGCAAACATTTGCGCCGAACATGGCGCGCAAAACCGCTCATTTCGCCTATAGCAGGAGGAACCCGGCCCTGGTGAATAGCCTACATCCTCCAAATGCAGGTCGAGAGCAAACGCTGAAGAAGAAGACCTACCTCAGTGTAGAGATAGATTATATACACTTAACTGTATTAATGAACTGCATTTTCTGACAAGAGAAACAAACAGGCGATATTCATCCTTTGACGGAGGCTTTTAGTGAGAGTGTATTATTACCCGGTGGAGAAAACATACGATGATTTAAGAGCGCCAGGTGTCTTTTTGAAGGTTCACTCAATAAGAAACTTTCGGAACAGGGTTTTCTTAAAAACGCGGGCATGGATTTGGAAAGATTTGATATGTGTCTGCGATATTTTGACCAATGAATGACTCGGGCCAAAAAATTGCGACGGACGATGCGTGGATCGGCGATGACGATGAGAACGACTATGTTAGGACGTCGGGTGAACTCTTTAGTGGTTTTCTCACCGACAATGGCCAGCTGTGGAGCAGGTGCCGCCAGGAGTTAGCCTTCATCATTGATTTGATAGGTTGCAAACAGTCGGGGAACTTGACGTTCCAGCAAACTGCAATATTCTGGTTCGAAGGTCGATTTCAACTGTTCAGACGTCAATGGTTATAATCTCGAGGCAGTCCATAGCCATCCTAAAACATATCTAAAGCTACGTTGCACTCGCGACCGCACCGAAAGGCAACCTTATCATAAACTGTCCTAAACTATGTTTTTGCATTCTTGCCATTTTTCTCACATGACCCCTCCCCCCCCCCCCCATGCGCTCACCCTCATTTGAAATATTTTTAAGGGACAAAGCTAAGTGCCCACTAATATCACACGCGTCACCACACCACACTGCGTCGTGTATGCACACCACACTGCGCCGGGTATGGAAAAGGTCTAATTACGGATTAAATAGCCATATGGCATTGTGCTTCTTGTGGGATTATGTTGTACGACAGCACTGGACTGTAAAACATTGTGGCCAAGGACCTTTAAACGTTTTATGCCCTTCTCCACGTCGGCTGATCTCAAGTAGAGGTAAACATTCGTCACTGTAGCCGGGCTCTACAGCATACTTAGACAACGGAAGCCTGGGATTATCTCAGCGTATTCTTCCCTGACCTTGGAGGTAGCATCCGCCCTGATCGACCGGTGTTGACGCAGACAGTATCGTTCGAGAAACGAGTCGTGCCAAGATGACAACACAACTCATCCCTCAATCGGTAAGCCACCACCCTCATTTTCGGAATAGCCCTCTTTTGGAGTTGCCCTCTCCGCACATGATTGTAGCCTCACACTCATCCGCGCTTTGAACACAATACATGTAGCAGATCGGTGGATAATATGCCGAAAAACAGGGAAATACAAACTACATTTTCTGCCATTAGAGTATGAATTGAGTTTGGGCAAAACTGTCACTCAAACGTATTTAACAATAACATATTTAAAAGAATACCAAGATAGCTCTTGACCACCCTGCGTCCACAACGGACATGAAAAAGCCGCATCCATTTTGAAGACACCAGCTACTACTATTTTCTTCCATTAGAGTATAAATTGAGTTTGGGTAAAACATTTCACTCAAACGTATTTACCAATAACATATTTAAAAGAATACCAAGATAGCTCTTGACCACCCTGCGTCCACAACGGACATGAAAAAGCCGCATCCATTTTGAAGACACCAGCTACTAATGGCCGGGAATTAAATCGTATTCCGACGTGTGTTGCCGTACAAATTGCTTCCCGTCGAACAAAAAGATTACACAATTAAAGGGACTTTCCCCGTATATACCTTTTAACGATATACCCTTTTCTTTTCAGATATACCGCACACTTCGCGTGTACGTTCTACCTTTCATTGGACTGATGGTCCTCATATTAATTTTCGGACCGTTTGCAGATGAGTGGAATATTCTTGCAAATCCACACCGAATGATACGGAAGGTGCCAGTCAGTGCTCGTCTACCCCGCGACAAAGCATACGTAAAATCTAATCGTTCAACAGAAAATCTCTCATCTGAACGTTTCCGAATCGCAATAGTATCAAAGGATAGTTCAACAACAGCTGTGACTGAATTGATATCGACGCCGAGTTCTACAACCGCTACAACAGCATCGCCGGCTGTGCCGATTGTGACCTCAATCGGATCGGATTCAGAAACAGCAACAAATATTGATTCCAAGATGGCTAAAGTATCCGTAGAAACAGCAACGGAAATGGATCCTGCAAATGCCAAAGAATTGGTAAAAACCGCGACTGATTCTTTAAAAGCAAGCGAATCGGTAGGAACAGCGCCACTATTGGTATCAAGATCCAATGTTATGTCCAAACAATCTGAAAAGTCGGTTCAAAATTTCAGTGCGCCTTTACAAAACGAAGTGGCCAATCCACACCTGAACGTTCAATCTGAATCAAACCAAACAGTGTCTGTGGTGGTAACGACGACGACGACGACGAAGAAGAAGAGGAAGAGGAAGAAGAAGAAGCTTACGGTTTGGAAAGCGCCAGTAAAACCAGATTTAAAAGTGAACGTCGCAAATGAACCTGCCCTTGCGTATGTTTTGAACAATGAAAAGCGATGCTTTGGGGATTTTGCCAAAAACCCTAGCCTTTTCATTTACGTTGAGAGTGCCGTTGGTGACTTTGCCAGACGCCGTGTGTGGCGCTCAAAGCTGCCGTTCTTACAAACATCCGGTGATAGGAAAGTGGCTTTTCTGTTCATACTTGCACTGCCAAAGGATAATGAGACTCAAGCTAAAGTAGTAAACGAGAGCCGCGTGTATGGAGACATTTTACAGCTGAATTATACTGACAGTTACAAGACCCTTGTCCTAAAAACAGTCGCCGGTTTAAGATGGGCGGTGAAATATTGTGCGCACGCGCAATTCGTGCTGAAGACTGACGTCGACTGTTTTGTAAACGTGCACTCTATTTTTGACTTTCTAAGCGAACTAAAAGACAGCAAAAAGGAGTATTTCTACGGAGGCTATATACAGTCTTGGGCAGGGGTAATGAGATCCGGGAAATGGGGGGTTACGGAGAAGGAGTACCCGTATGATTTATACCCTCCATATGTTCTAGGCTTCGGAATATTAATGGCAAAGAAAACCCTTGAGCGGTTTTTGGTCAGTTCTTCCTATGTAAAGTATTATATCTTCGAAGATGTCTATGTTGGCATGCTAGCAAAAGCTTCTAATGTCAACATAACATGGGTTAAAGGGTTTATGCCATACGGAGGTAGAGGCATTGCAAAGAAACTAGACTACTGTAGCCTCAAACGGCACAAAGTTATACATGATTTTAATTCGCCAAAACTACTTGGGTTATTTTGGGATATCTTTGAACGATTTGCAGGGTATGACTACAAGTGCTAGAGCAGTATATCTTGTTGGGTCGTGCAATTCCTTTTCCTCACAACAAATCTCCATCACTGTCCTATTCAGTTTCTTGCTATACAATTTAAGTTCCCGGAACCCAGTACCGATGATGGTATTTTGGTGGCAGTACGACGTCAGCAAAATCCAGCTGCACTCAATTGATGCTATAATACATGCATCATATTTTCGAACCCAGCCATGATAAATGCCGGTTGTTTGTAGACCTTTCGCCAAGTGGACGGTTAGCCCCCTTGGCCCGTATATAGACGGTTTATGCCTGTTTCGCCTATTCCTGTTTCGCCTACAAAATTCCTGTTTCGCCTATTCCTGATTCGCCTATTCCTGTTCCGCCTATTCCTGTTCCGCCTATTCCTTTTTCGCCTATTTCCTGTTTGGCCTATTTCCTGTTTGGCCTATTTCCTGTTTCGCCTATTCCTGTTTCGCCTACTTTCCAGTACCCCTACAATAAATCGACTCTCCCACGGGGAACCTTAGGGATGCATGTCCATTTTATGGGGAAAATGTGAGGGGACAATTGGATGATGTTAACGATGTGATGACAATTTGACTAATCAAATGCCATCAACTTTGTTAACAAACCATGCCATGACCGTTTTGAAAGAGTCACCTTGAAAGCGGGGACAGTCCGGGACTTATTTGACCATAGGACCATAGGACCATACTGACACACAGTAAAAACTAATAGATTAAGTAGAGTAAAGCAGTCGTTTATTTTATGAAAACTGAATTCATGAGTTTTTGATAAAAATACATAATATTGTACATTCTCATAATTATTTGATCAAAATCAGCTGTAAAACCCATGTCATAATATACATGTAGGTACAGCACATATAAAGACAAACAAGGTGGAAAATACATATCATGATATTATGTCAGACAAGGTAACTGATGGCATCAACGTAACTCATTATCCCTCTCTCCATTGACGTATTGTTCTTTGAGGCGTAACATGCGTTCGTCAATGCGTACATATGTGGCTCTCCTCGGGTTTGGTCGGTCAGTAAGGGACGGTTCATATTCCTACGTCTGTGGGGAGGTTAGCAATACATTTGAATAGGCGAAACAGGAATAGGCTAAACAGGAATTAGGCGAAACAGGAATAGGCGAAACAGCAATTAGGCGAAACAGGAATAGGCGAAACAGGAATTAGGCGAAACAGGAATTAGGCGAAACAGGAATAGGTGAAACAGGAATAGGCGGACCAGGAATAGGCGAAACAGGAATACACCATATAGACCTCCATGCCTTAATTAAGGTTCTGATATCATTTTAGTTGGCTTGTTTTAAGAGTTGACTATATCCACCACAATTTTGGTTAGGACTTGTAATCCTCGAGGCGTCACACAACTGTAATTCTTTCAAGGTGCCTGAATGTCAATTTCAAGAGTGGGAGTCAGTGGTTCTTTTTTTTCCAGAGAACAGCTCTCTCGGGTTTAAAATGGGCATTTTAAAAGAGTTCTAAGTGCTTCGGTATTTCAAGTTCGAACCAAAATAGCTGTACTAATGGTCAACACCCTCTCGTAAGGACAGATGCATACCTCCCCCGATGATGGTTTGGTTTTATTTAAGGAATTAATACCGAGCTGGCGGTCATTGGTTGTATAATCAAGACCGCTCGGGTAGACCGAAAATGCAGTCCAAAACCCGAGGCGCTTCGCCGAGGGTTTTGGACGTAATTTGAGGTCTACCCGAGCGGTCTTGATTATACAACCAATGACCGACAGCGAGGTATTAATTTCTATTCTAAAAGGTTTCAAAATTAAACAAATTAAATACGATTTGAAAGGTATATATGTTCCGTTTTCGTCAAAGAATGATCCAGCCTGGTGTCCGGAACTCCGCCATATTGTTGCTCGTGAAGATGACGTCACGCAGCAAGGGAATTCCCAGTCTGCTAGCTCGATTTCTACCATTTCCTCGTCTTTGACCTCTTCTGAATCCTGACTGACGACCTCGAAAGAGTCCTCGGGTATCCTCCCTACTTCACAAATCCCAATATATCGGGGAATACTTCAAAATCTCGTGTTCTTGACATTGTTTTGTGGGGCTGAGTCGTTGCTTCTTGGTGAAAATAATTCGTCTGCTAAAGTTCAGAATTTTATACCTACCCAGGCGGTCATTGGTTACGATACCAAGACCGCTCCGATCAAAACGAGGCGTAATGTATTTTGTATTAGAAACAATGATATACTGTGACTAAGGCCTTTTAGAATGTTAGACAATATTTGAGGCGAACTCAGGAAACTGTCCTTGGAGTGGCGGAGTGTCTTGATTGAGTTCGAGCTGTGTCACAGCTCACATCAAGGAACGATTATGTTTTAGCGATTCAAAAATGGAGTCATTTATCTAAAAATAAATTAAAAAAGTGATATTGATAAATTTCGATTGTTAAAGACATATTTATGATCGGAAATCTCGAAAAATCCATTTGTGGCGTATCGAACAAATTAAAACTTAATGAATTCATTAAGTTTTTATTTGTATGAAATTATATCATATTTTGTACAGAATCCGCTCATTCCGCTAATTCTACGTGGCCGTTTATACAGATGTCCACATATCACACAATGGTTTTTATATACAAAAATGAATCCTACCCGCATACCATATGTACATGTTTTGAAGCGATCGATGCATATCATTATAATGGTTTTGTCCGCATCTCGCGGACTTAAGTACACAGCAACTAGGCCCTTCAAAGCATCTGAACGCGTTGTCCAGTGTAATGTATATTAGTGCTCCCCCCTACACCAAGAGGCCAGGCCCTTCAAAGCATCTGAACGCGTAGTCCAGTGTAATGAATATTAGTGCTCCCCTACACCAAGAGGCCAATCAACGGTCTGGCGCTCAGCTGAAATGTTGAATTGACCTGTCCCGCATACAGGGACAATCTGCGTGACTGTATACTTGATGACGAAGAGCACTGGCACACTTGCAGGACAGTGAGCGATGGATTTGATTTTAAGGGTAAGTTCTTAAGAGCAGCCATGATACATTATGGACTTATTTTCAGGAGGCACAATTTCCCTTTTTGGCTCATATCGTTTGTGACATCGACATCACTGCGACCACGGACTTGTGGAATGCGGGAATGATTGTCAACTGGCACGGCGAGGTTGGGATCTGACATACACGAAGACAGAGTGAAGATTGTCTAAAGAGTTCAGTTCTAATGAAATGTATCAGACTGTATTGTGTTTCGCCACTTCACCTTATGGTAGTGCAGACATTATCCTGTTCAAAAGTGCCCCGCCCACACCGATCGCCCAGACCGATCTGGACTAGGTTTTAAAAAAACACATACTATTAGGCAAACACGATAAATTTCATGGACGACACACTGTAAGTGCTTCAAATGACGACAACCTACAGGTGACACACGGACAAATCGATGTCCTAAAAACCTCGATGATTACAGGCAAAACCGTCTTCAGGTGGCTATTACATGTACAGTATATAAGGGCACTGGGTCATGTTTGATTCAGCACTATATATACATTTCTCGTACAAGTGTGAACAGGTTCGATGTACCGTGAGATGGGAGAAACCCCTTTTGGCAACTTCGTATAACTTGATCTTGCCTACCTAGCTGCTGCCTATACCGTCCCTTTAAGGTATGGAAGGGGCCCAAATTTCAACATGAGTGTGTACCTTGCAAATCCTGCGAGATTTCTTGAAGAAAATACCAGCACTCGCTCGTTTGCCGAGAAGCATCGCAGTCGCAGCGATCTGCGGGTGACGGATCGTGCTTCTTTGCCGAGTCAGCGGTCAGCGTAGCGACCTGCGGTATAATCATCAGGGCCCGGTTCAAAACAAGTTTTGTCACCAACGCTGGCGTTGACTTAACTTGACGTTAAGTCTAAGGGCTTAATTGAAGGAGATACGGCTATGTTAAGTTAACGCCAACGTTAGTGAGAGAATTTGTTTTTAACACCCACGCCCTGCACGGGTCTATTTGCCGTATTTTTACCATATAGTGCCGTGTACAAAGCTACATGTATGCGTCGCAGATACCTGCGATTTCCACTTAAATCGCTTGTTTCCGGGAGACCCTTCGACGGGTGTTGCGATTTAAATCACTTGCCGGTTTGCGGGACGCTTTAGATAAATCACCTTATGACTTTGTCCTACGCCATAACGCCGCTCTTATTTCTCTTTTTAGCGTTTACGCAAGCTCTGGTACATTCCCCTTGTTATGGGATCAGTGGTGTTCCTAATACTCTTCATTGGAACTCAGACCAAGGGTTGGTCCCCTCGCTACCCAATCCATACAAACAGTATTCCAGCTTCTGAGGAGAAACCGTTGAATATCCATCCCATGCAGAATTCATCAAGGAAGCAGCCAAAGATTCCAGCTTTTGTGGCAGTATCAACTGCAGCAGCAGCAGAATATCGGAGGACAACATCGGTGACGTCACCAAAGCATGCGCAGGGTGATCCCATATCTAAAGAGATGGCGCCAATGGTCCCAAAAAAGGTTGTTGTTGTACAAAAGCTTTGGACACCACCAGAAAACTTCGATACCAAAGTTAATACTGCAAATGATTCATCCATAGCGTTTGTTTTGAACAACGAAATGCGTTGTCAGGGTGAACTGTCAAAATATCTAAGCCTGTTCATATACGTTGAGAGTGCTGTTGACGACTTTGATCGGCGCCGTACGTGGCGCTCAAAGTTGTCCTTCTTTCAAACGGCCGGAGACAACAAAGTGACCTTTATGTTTATAGTTGCACTGCCAAAGGATAACCTCACTCAAGCAAAAGTAGTGATCGAGAGCAAGTTACACGGAGACATTTTACAGCTGAATTATACAGACGTTTACACCGCTCTTGTGTTAAAAACTGTTGGCGGGATGAAGTGGGCGATAAAATACTGCGCGAATGCGCAGTTTATACTTAAAACCGACGTAGACGTTTTCGTAAATGTTCATTCTATATTTGACTATTTGAATGACTTGAAGCACGTCGAAAAGGAGTTCTTGTACGGGGGTTATGTCCAATGGTTGGTTGCACCTGTGCGAAAGGGGAAAGGAGGACCCCAGAAATGGGCCGTCTCAGAGGCAGAGTACCCATACGCAAACTATCCTTCTTACGCACTAGGGTTTGGAATACTTATGTCAAAGAAAAGCGTAGTACGTTTCTTAGCTGGTGCACCTTATGTGAAGTATTTCGTATTCGAAGATGTGTACATTGGCATGTTAGCCAATGCTACAAATGTGACTGCCACTGCGATACCAGGGTTCGTTCCACACGACGGAAGTAAGATTGCTAAGAAGTTCGACTTCTGCAGCTCGAAAGCCCATAACGTTGTACATAACTTCCAGACGCCGAAACAGTTTGCATTTTTTTGGGATAACTTTGAGAGGTTCATGAGATATGGTTATAAGTGCTAGATCTTGGTGAACTGAACACATCATTCTGTTTGTGCTCATGAAAGTTGTTGGTACATCCAAGAAGATGGACATATTACGAGGCAGAGTGGGTGATTTCAAAGTTGGTTTTGATGGTTTTAGTGTTGGGTGTAAGTGTCAGTTTTATTCTTAATTCCTACCCCTAAAAACCTATGTCTGGATAAGACCAATTCGAGGTTTTAGTTTAACACCAACACCTGGTTTTATCTAAACACCTAAAACCTGGGCTGAAACTAAGAAGAGGTTTTATTCTGCAGGTGAAACTAACACCAAGATGGACAGAGATAAAACCTTGGAAAAACCAACATGCATGTTGTTGTCGTTGTTACTGTTGTTTCCCTATTGTAACCGCTTCCGATCTATATAAATTTGTTCGTCTTCACGTCCATCATCATTCCCATCAGCGTTCAAAATACCAGCAACTACTTCTTGAAATGGTATGAACAACATGATTTATTTTTTTTAACACCAACACCAACTTTGAAATCCACTCGGTGTTAATGCCTAAGGTGTTAGTTTTATTGGTAATACAAAATGCACTACAAATCTTCCAAATATAACACCGAGCTGGGATTAAGATCAGACCTTGGTGTTCCAATTGGTTTCAGTGTGAAACTAAAACCTAATTTGAAATAGGATAATGCTAAAACTGAGTGTCAAAACTAACACCAGAACTGATTTCATTTCTGGTGTTGTGGAGAGTTTTAGTTTTAGCCCCGGTGTTAGTTTTTGACACTAAAACCATCCCTTAGTTTTAAGCTCAAACCGGACATAATGCTAAAACCAACAAACACCGACTTTGAAATAGGATGAAACTAAAACCCAATTCATTTCAATGCTGGTTTAATCAAGGGTTTTAGTGTTCCATTTAGTTTTAAAACTAAATCTAAAAACTGACTTTGAAATCACCCATTATATAAGATGGGCCTACCAATGCCAATATGTGCAAATGCTCACTGCGACTTTTCCCGAGACATCTCATTCTCGTTCTCCTATAAAAATGATTTTGTTACAACGGTTACTAAAATGAAACGATCCTGTTTGGTTTTGAGGTGTAGACTAATAAAACCCAAACTTCAAAGAAATCCGACCAGCAGTTCGCCCTCCAGAGCCCCAAACGTACGGGCATAACATTTACGAATGGACTATAGTCGGGATGAACACATGAACATGAGTCAAAAATATGTGATTCTATTTATTGCATTCTAAACTCCTACATGTCCCGGGAATGAAGTTAATTTTTCGTAAGTTATACGACACTTTAGAAGTAGGCGGGTGCTGGCGGCCAGTCTGAAGGATAGGACCTCGGCATCCCCGAGAGCTTGCAATCTTTTATGTTATCGCAAAGATCCTCGCACTTGCTAAGGGTCGAGTTCTCGTGGTAAACCCAGGTATAACACATGTCGAATAATATGTTCTCAAAGTCACACTTGAATTTACATTGTTCCCAGTGTTTCATGTGATTGTATTTTTTTCCCTCGACGTTGCAAAACTTCTTTTTACAAGACGATTCGGCAGATTTGGTCATTAGCATCATAACCAAAACAAGGGCGAAGATAGCGTATCTCATCTGCAACAGAAAAAGCTGGTTTACCAATGTGGAATCATCGGAGTAGAATTAGGCTGACCGAAAACCAAACTCTTACACTTACAGTCCAAATCACAAGTGACATCCATCCTGCTTCGCGTCATTGACGCGCAACGTACGCGGCGCGCCGAGTTGGATGCCAATGACGCACCAGTGACGCCTTGACGCGAATTTAGGATGACAATTTGATTTGGACAGTATGTAAACCAAAAAAATAACAAATTCGAATGGATTTTAAAACGTTCTGGTGACGTAAAATTGCTGAATAGCAGCTGGACCGGAGCCTCGAGTTTTCTTTATTTTGCCTCGATATCACTGTGGCGATTCAAAAAGTGAATATACCGCTAACGGGCCGCCGGATACAGACAGTACATGTAGACTCGCCGAAAGTGATTGTCGTCACTAACGAAGCAGTATGGATTGACTGACTGCAGTGTGAAATCGGTAATTTAAAGTTTTAAAATCCATTCGAACGATAATAACCAACATGAGCCAAACATGATACTCTCCATTTATTTTCAGTTCTAAGTTAGTACATATCCCGGGATTGTAGGAGTTCTCGAGTCAGAAAATCTCTCAATAATGTTTATCACCAATCAGAAGGATAGCTTTGGGGCATTGAAGAATGTTTGCATTTTATTATATCGGTGCAGTGATCCGGGCACTTGTTCTTAGTCGAATTCTTGTTGTAAATCCAATGCCAACACTTTTTCATGTTACTGCCTACAAATTTACAGCCCTTAATGCATGCATCCCACTGGTCCTTGCCATTGGCGCCACCACACAAGGCAATATCCTTGGAGTCGCATTTGGCGTCCGCGCGCAACGCGACCAGCGCCAAAACAAGGACTGTGACAACAAATCGCATCTGCAACAAAAATAAAGGAGTTATCTTCGACGAGATTTGCCTTTCGAACCCTCATCACTGGGAGTAATCTCCCAATGAGAGGACGCCGCTTCATTTGCCTCCGAGAAGACACCAATCGGAAGAGGCCAAATGTACGCTGGTAAACGGTGCTAGTATCCTAAGCAACCGTTTACCAATGGCGCGGCTAGGAGATTGCACTGGGAGGGACGCAATTATTCCTTTTGTTAATTAAGAAAAGGGTGAGGAATGTGACAAATGACCGTGGCGTGTGTGGTATCTGGAAGTTGCTTGCAAAAGGCAAGCCGACGTACCGGCGGTGAACGTCAATCCTAACGTCTCATGGATAATACGCACAACGACGCTAGATCGGCATGGCAAAAGGGTGATTTTTATGCTCGGGAAAAAAATTTACCAGGCCCCATATAAATATAACATCATCAATACACGAAGGATCTACGTGGATGCACAGGCCAAAACCGTCTTCCATTTCAATCCGTCCTGTTCATCAATGATCTGTTGGAGATTAACTCTAAGGAATCTAAGTAGAATCGGACATACAGGCAAGACTTTTTCAGCCACACCTACAGTCCAGATCACAATTAACATCCGTCCTGCTTCGCGTCAGTGACGCGCAACGTAACGATGAGCGTTCAGCGACAGCAGTACAGCACTTTAAAAAAAGTATTGTCAGAATATAAGCGGTGTCGGACTTCCAAGCAATATTTCAACCAATTTCTTGATGGTTAATGTCATCCCTTCTTTCACCACACCGCGTAATGCCTTTGTTGACTTACCTTTTAGTTTTAAGATTTCAAAATGGTCAAGTTCAAAAATCGAGGTGATCGTCAGCTCTTGGAAGCTTCACGTTGACTCGAAGATTAATTCGTGGTGTCTGAATCTGGTCTCCAACAGGTCGTATTTTATATAAATTTATCAGCCCCTCTACTCCCCCCAAGGCTTGGATCGTGATTGGAGAATGTTTGGGCAGTTTGACTGAATTCTAATAGCTCGTGATAATGGTTTTGGTTATCTCTCTCCGATTTGAATACATGGTCGTGAATGAGCATGAAACAAATGATACACATGTTATGGGATATGAGATTTACAAATCAAGGCAAAGAAGCTCTTCCCTCCCTCAGTCTCATAAGTATGGTCGTTTGGGTTCCACGGGTCGATGCGATTCCACTGGGCTTTTCCACCCTGGAGAATCAATTCCCCAGATTGCCCAGAAACTTATCAGGGCTTCCAGTTCACTGAGCCAGCCTGTCCTGGGAAAGGAACATTTATTCAATAAAGTATATCCCCGCTACGGAAACAAAATTACATTCGGCCCCAGCGGTTATTTGGTAATTAATAGACATTTGACGTCAAACCCATGAGGCTACGCGGGGACATTATCCCTTTAATTAACCTCAGTAGTGACTTCGAGTTGCTATAAGGACACCAGAACTTTTTAGAACACCAAAAATCGGATAAGATATTGTTCTGAGCCGGGCCATGCAGACCAAAGGTGACAATGTTGTCCTCCGAGTTATCATTATGCCTCTCTGTGGGTTTTGGATGAGTTCGGGTCAATGTTTCTTAGATTGGCAAATTCGAGTCACCAGTTTCACCTTGAAAGTTTTTCTCTTCGCGTTCCTACCCACCTGACATGCCCGAAGCAACTTGGAGCCGTGTCTTCCCTTAAGATGGTAAAAGATACCGTGTCAGTTGGTGATGCGACACGTTAACGACACACAAACCGTGCTTAGTAACCAAATAGTTTATCTTATTTCCCGAGGAGTTATTTTATCATATTCGACAGATGTTGGATTTTCCTTCTTACAAACAAGATGGGTCTTTGATAACAGTGATGTAACTCTAGTATGAATAAATCACGGTGTACAAAAGATCCTGCTATACCATCGATGGTATGGGCTATAACCTACTAAAATAGCCTACGAATGGTAGCCTCCGGATTTGGACAGGTAGTTACGAACTGTTGCCAAAGTTGTGGCCGTGTATTGCTTCATCATCAGTGAGCGGACTCCCAATATGGTCAGGGGCCTGCGTTTCAGCTACACCACATGTCTATAACTCTCTGTTCACTATCAGGATAAAGCCAGGCAAATATAGCCATCACGTATTTCTTGTTTCTGAAGCAGTTATAACCAAGAATAAGGACATACTAGTAATGCATTTGATTTTTAAGATCACCGAGACAACATTACTGGTCAGGCTGGTCATCCAGAAATCTCCAGAGTAAGGCTTTCCATGGGACTGACAATGGACTTGACGACTCTCATCAGTCTGATGAATTTGTGGATGCGGTCTTGGGGCTTGATCTATTGGCTGCCAGTGCCTTCCTGATGGAGGCTAGGGACGGTGAATTCGATCCCCGTAGGCCTAATATCGGGCAGCTCTGTGATCCGATCCAGTGTCTCAATGCGTCTTAACAGTCCTGAACAGAACAACTGCATCATTCCCACATTGTAGTTGTATAAAATGTAAGGTAGGTGGCTTTGTCTCGACTTTCGAAGGGATAGAGCGAAGTGATCTTGTCCATTCGTCGCTTCCCCCACCTCTTGCCGTCCTAAAGAACAGACAGAGGCTGGCTGTGATAGCGCCATTGATAGGAGTTGGGGGGTGTTATGATACATCTTCAAGCCCAGCGAGCAGCCTGACGTTGCAATGGTTCACCGTTGCAATATTTTCAACGATTTGCCGATTGTATGTGGTGATCAGCAGCCAGAATACCCGAGGGCTTGGACCTTCGGCGGACAGCTGATGTTTCAGAAGTTTGTAAATGAACCTGAAGTCCAATATCATGTAACTTAAGTCTTGTAACATTCAACTTTGATGCTTCTTTCAGCGTTCAGGTAATCAGGCTCTCGGGATGTTTCTGTCGCCCAGAGCTGAGAAACCCCTATCCACCGATCAAAGCAAAGAATATTACAGAATATATCAGAACGCCATGGAATTACTAAGCTAACATTAGCATTACAGGCAATGCAGTATCCTGAGGAAATCAGGGGTTAATGTTCGCTTCCCCTGCCCTTTTGTGTGCTGGGCCGGAGAAGCGAACAGTGACCCCCGATTTCCTCAGGATGCCATTGCAGTGACTCAAATTAGGTCGTGTCGTTTTGAGAAGGTTCCAGAGCAGCTGTGCTAACAGCGCTGGCAAGTGAAGAACTTATTCCATGGCGCTGGCGAACTGTCTAGACGTCCAGGGGCATACTCTTTAAGTCTAGAACCCGATGGGTTTACAATATCTGGGGTCAAGTCAATTAAACCAAGCCGCTGGTCGGCACCAACAAAGACTGCTCAGTTACAGGATTAACGAATTGTCATCAGTTCAGGGCTTAACAGAGCACACAGGGCATTGGCAATTTCGAAAGTTGAGTTACTGACTCCTTCTCAGAGTTAGCCGGCAAGACATTTTGGAAAACAAAAACCAAAATAAAATGCAGTGACCCCTCATGAATTGTTGTTTTATTGAACCTATTTCGGCTGTACATGGATCTCCACGCAATGCAGTGATTTTGATAACATTCCTAGGATGGGTATAATTTATAAGATACAAAAATACATCTGAATGTACACAGAATGCATATGAACTAGAATAATATCACAGCTAGAAGACAAAATTACAACAGAACACAATAATCAAATCACTATTTTGGTTTCACGAAGCATAACAGTATTACATTGGCTAGTATTTTAAGACAGGTCAAAATGATTAGGTAGGGCCAATAGTCTATTTGAAATTGCCCTTAAGGGGCACGCTGTTCAAGTTCATTGGATTTAGTGCTTGTTCAGGAAAATAGACACACACAATTCTGGAATGCCGTTATGCATGAAAATTTGCTATAACTTGTTTTGTTTTTTTTTACTGTCTACATGATGTCAAAAATTCATATTCAGTGCATATTATTTACCTGATTGGAAATTTTCAAATTTTTTAATAAACGGAGTGGTCCTTTAAATAACATTATACTGAAGAGCTTTTACATCACTAATTGTTTGTCAAGAGCTATCTCAGCACAACATACAAACACTGTTAGGGAATTTGCACGCACCACTGACAGAAACCAGTTTTAACATATCATAACCATTTTTTTAGGCAATATTTTTATCGGAATTTTTCACCTCCTACAAAATGTTAACTATTTTCAAGACGTCAACAACAGTATTCCCCCACAAAGCAAGCCAATCGTGGTCGCGTGTGCAACCTCTAAAACTAGGGTCAATATAACTTCAAAAACAACTTGTGAACATACCGTCACAGTGCACCACAACATGCAAGCACAACTGTTACACATTGAGTACTTGGCACTCTACAATTCACATCAAATAAATGTACAACCCATTTGATTATCTATTTCTCCTGGAACTGTCTATTACATGTAAGATTCTCACCAACTTTGTCATTCAAACCCCAAATTATCACTTTTCTTTTCAGACAACGTCATTCATGCACAAAGATCCACAATTTTCACATTCCCAATAATGGTGATTGCATAACAAGCCATCAGCCTTTCGATCTGCAAGAACAACTGCAATAGTACCGTAGTTAAATCACGATCAGTTGTGTATGAAGAAATCGCATACATGTACATAAAAAATAATTTCAGGTCTCAATGACAACTGTGTGAACATTACTTTAAATTTTCCAAACTCCATAAAATGTGACCGGTATAAATTTTACGATTCAACAATACATCACTGTGTTTTTGGCACTGGCGATAAAAGCTAGAGAACACTTCAAAAATGATTTACTCACACAAATATAATCATACCTTTTCCCCAATTGGTACCCTGAAGAATCTGGACCACATTTCCGATGGGCCAGAGCAACATTCACCAAGTTGCTAATGGGTCCCTCTGCTATCTGATGTCGTAACTGTCACATCAGTAAACTCTGACTTAATCACCTTGGTGGTGTATTGAACTGCGATTTTGACGCCAAGGTGACAGTGTGACGTCACATGAATAATTGAGACGTCGCATGATGAACCCATTTTGATTCCAAACAAGAGAGGCACTGCAGCCTTTTTCACGGGATATTCCCCATTTCCCTAGCCAGGCGAAAAATGTCCCATCAAAAAAACAAGGCATTAGTCGTACTTCCACCTATCAAATCCCCGTGTCTTTTGCGCTTACACCTGAATTGCCGTGTCTAAATAGACCCGTGTGTCAAATCCCCGTGTCTATTAGCCCCATCGAGCTCGATGGGGCTAATCGGGGGCTAATTTAGACCCGTGATCAACACGGGCTTTTTGATAGGTGGAATCTGAATAGCCCCGGCAATTGCAAGTTCTAAGACCCGGCGACAGATGGCGCGGTGTAGTTGCCTCAGTATTGCGCACGTGAAATTCTCCTCCAACGGGAAAGAAACACAGGAGAGCTCCCTACCTACAGCGCACCTGTCGCCGGGGCTATTAACCATTATCTAACACCACTGATAGGTGTAAGTGCGCCCCGGGTTTTTTGACACACGGCGAAGACACGGGTCTTGAAAAAACACGGGGTTTTATGATAGGTGGAACTACGACTAGTGTCACCAGTATGAGTGTGGGATCAAGACCCACTTGTTTGATATTGACGCTGTCGTAACTGAACCCTGAGGCCAGCAGTACCAGGCCGTGCCCACTTACCCAAACCCTGCCTAGCCCCTTCAGAATCTGGTGTCTCGGAGAAGAGAAAAGATGCTCTACAAATGTACAACACAGGTGAACACATTACAGTACACTATACATCCCCTGTCACCTACATATGTGACTTCAAGAAGGCATATACAATACTATTAAAGGTGCATCAAAACTATATAGAGTGCAATATAAAAATCACGCTATTTATTTTGAATAACTGCACAAATTACTTGGCTATGGTATACAGGGTGATACAACGCCAGTACAATATACTTTCAATACATGTAGGTTTACCACAAACACGTTCGTCATTTATAAGTTAGATTTACACCTTATGTACACGTATACACATCACTTATGTACATAAGATTATAAAATTGCCATTTTAACACAGGTTTATTACACAATGTAGCTGTACACAGAGGCTAATATCTGCACAAGGTACTAGCATGTACATACACCACAATGACTAGACATCACATTGTCATAATTATTGTTTTGATGTCGATAAAAGAATACAACATCCGTCATGAATTGCTTAGTGCTAAGTGGTTATGTGCAGTTGAAGCTGTACATGTGTATACACTTTACCTAGTTTGATTTTTACGCTATGCATGCATACAAATTTGTCTGGATTTTGCCAATGCATTTTCAATAAATTTCCAAATTTTCCACGTGATTTTTCTCAAAATGGCCAAAATATACATATCTCGTTTAGCAATGAAACTCATCATCTTTTATACATTACACCAAATATTTCTACTGAAAACTTCAACGACTACATTGAGGTGACTAAAAATGTTTGATCTTCGCAACAGGATACATGTGTCATTCGTGGATACTCATGGTAAGACCATATCACATAAAACTCAGGAAAACCCATCAATATATTTTGAGCTATCGTGCTTTAAGCGCGGCGCAAACGAACAATTGAATCACTGCGACCTGGAACGGGGTCTTGACAAGATGACGGGTGATTGAAATTTATCCAATCGGCGGCCGCATACCAACCACAATCGCCATGTCGCCATGGTCGCTGCGACTCAAATAGCTCATTTGCAGGGCGCTTTTGGGAAGCACCATGGTAAATGCATCAACATTACATCGTATCACAACAACAACTATAAATACTCGCACGAACACACTCTAATCTACTTTTGAAATATTACAAGTTTATACCACAAATTATGATTTTTCCTGGGATTATTCAACACAAATAATGGTCAATTGATACAAGTAAGAAACCCGTAGCATGCTTTGAGCCGTAATCTCACAAATTAACTGGGAGTGAACCATGAGCATGAACCCCAAACCGTAATCCGCTTTCAGATCCCGCACAAGAATAGAATTATATTACATCTGCCGAGGTTTTGGTCAACATTTCAGCTCCACCCTAGCGGTTTTGGTGAGGCAATCAATACCGACAGTGAGGTATCAATTCCTTTAACCACATCTCGTGCCTGAAATTACAACAACGAATTCAAGCTTCAAGCTCCTCTTCTCAAATCAACTTGGTCTGTTTGACTATGACAGTTTGACAACAACTATACAGAACACTGTTTACCCTAAACAGACTATTTGCTCCTCGTAACTTTGTTTTTTTATACGTACAGCTTTCACATTGGTTCATCTGATCGTGGTTTATGAAAGCTCACCTTCCTTTAGGCTCTGAAGTAGTGATTTGCCAAAAAATAGCTCGTTTACAAATATGATTGTGATTTAAGTTGATCTTTTGTGTCACGCTTAAGCGACCTTAGTTCTACCTCATTCAAGGTGTGTGTGCGTAAACTTGAAAGGCACATGAAAACTGTCGAGTTAACAGTATTCTGAAGATTCTGTAGCTTCCATTTAAGCCACACTGTATTCAATTCAACTCGCACAAGGCAGATACCTCACCCAGAGCCCAGAGGCCACACTGGTGTAAAGGAAAATCTCTGAAAATCTCCTAACACCCCTTTTTTTTCTACACACAGGAATGATGTAACAGATTATGAACACATTATGAAGCCTACTCTACTTTAGAAGAAGGAAGTTTACATATTATAATCAGTGAATACAACAGTAATGTAGGCAAATGTAGGACAGAATACAGCAAGGCCTCAGGCACCACAAGTTTCTAGCACATGAACATTGCATGCTGAGAACAACGTCTACGGATTGAAACACGATGAGAATTTCCAGTTCCTTGAGCCACCGTGGACACGCAGAGCGAGCCAGTCTTCAGTGTTGGGCATGGTGTAATCATCCAGTTCTAGATCATTCTTCTGACCACTTCCATCACTGCTGATGCTCAGCTGGGCTGAACCAGACTGCGATCCGCTCTCTGTACTTCCACTTGTTTGTTCCGTAGCATTAGTGCTGTACTCGACACCTAAGGAAAAAGAAATCGAATGTGTAGACAACACAAAAAATCGTGCAGTTTTCCCAAAATTTAACCGAATTTAATACAGTAGAACCTCTCTATTAAGGACACCCTCGGGACTGACAAGTGCTGTCCTTAATAGAGAGGTGTCCTGATTAGAGAGGTCAAATTGAATGGAAACAACCAATTTGGGACCAAAACTAGTGTCCTTGATAGAGAGGTTGTCCTTAGTAGAGAGGTGTCCGCTAACAGAGGTTCCACTGTACCACCATTTCTGAGCACATTCATTAGAAATAGTGTTATTTTGTTGGGTGTTGTGTTTCTCTGCAAATGAGCGATTCCTGTCACTGGCCCTGTGATTATAGTCATTGCGGTGTTCGACCAAAAGGTCTCTTGTCTGCGGGTTAAAGAAACAGATACCTCACAGTCGGTATTGGTCTTCTCCCAAACACCACTCGAGTAGAGCTGGCCTTTCACCAAAAAACTCCGCCTTGGTTTGGGCCCAATTTTCGCTCCACCCTCGTAGTGTGTGGTGCCACAACGAATGCCTCCAGTTCAGTATCAATTCTATTAACCTAAAACCGTCCAGTATAGTCATCGTTAGAGCTACTCACTTCGTTCATCAGTGCGCGATTCCTTCCCCTTGCCAGCATTCCTCGGTGGCTGTCTCTTGAGTAGTAGAACAGCACCATTCAAGTATTTGAGAATATCCAGCGCCAGGATGCTCTGTTTGACCTCCTCATTCTCCAGGTAGGCATCCAACCAGATGCGTACATGTTCGAAGTCAACTTGGAGTTGATAGGCACCATACAAACTGAAAGGAAGTGATAGGACGGTCCTCTTGAGTGATGGTTCAAGATTTGATCATATGTATTATCATTATTTTCTTTTGGTGTTTGCTCTACAGAGTTGGAGGAGTTGTTCTCCATAGGGCATTTAATCTCCTCTAAGATACATAGTGGGATGAGCAATAGCCAAAAGGTTATATTTATGTTAGCTGCCACCACTTAATCTTTGAAATGAGCCAATGAATTTTGATAACCGGGATTTTTAGTGTCAAGTGCCAGGGTGTCCCCTCTATTTCTGCGTCCTAGATCTGCCCCTGCATGGGGCCTTATCTTCTGATCGAACACAGAGAGCCATTTTCTGGCAGCTCATGTTGGGAATTCAAGCCACAACACTTACCTGAATTTGATTTTCTCCTTGAGGATGAAAGATGTCCACGCTTCGCACATCTTTGTGACGGCCATGGATATTGCACCGAGCTGGGCAGTGGTCTTTAACTTGCTAACACCATCCACGACAGGCTCAAGGATTCTGTCCAAGGCCTGTTGGACATATGGGTTGACTTCGGAGGGAAAATCTGGAGGAAAACAAGATCATTTTATGGAAGAGAAGCAGCAATTGAAATCATCCGTCCTTTTTTCAGTACACTGCACATCCCTCTATTCGTCTATTGCATGTCAGACTTCCCACTTTCGCACACAGAACTTAGGTGTTGAAATGGGGCCGTTCCAATTTGATACCCCCCTTCTATGCATGTGTATGCTTGAGGCAGTAAGCCTTCCTGGGCACGGAAGCAAAAATACTTAGTGACGTGTAATAGCAAAGAAAAATGTTCAAAGCATCTTTCCAATCCCTAAGCTGTACTGGTGCCCACATAAAATCGACCCCACACTTTTGACCCCCTCTCCCCCTTACGACGTGCAGTTACTAAATAAACAGCCCCTATAACAAACGAGAATCTGAAATCTGAACGTCTGAAATTTAAAACAATACATTATGTTAATTTAAAACGGATTTCAATTACATCTTTACTGCAAAATGTTTGGAAAAAACTCTGTAGTTTTTAGCAGTATTGTTGGATTGGAAAAGACGTTTTCAAATAACCCAACAGACTACCTCTTTTCAAAATTTTCTACTTCATGATAAGTGGCTACGGTACTACTCCGAGAGTAATACATTATACAGCTGATTAGAAACCTAGCAGATTGAAATCATTATGCATTATGTGGTACACAAGGTAGGTGAACAATGAATGATTTTATTATCAAGCAAAGGTGGTGGATTGAAGACAACTACAAGATCAGGATGGCATGGCGACAGGGACCAAGCATTTAAATAACGATTAAGGCATGTTGAAAAGTATTTTTGATTGGGTATTCTGACACTTACATGACTATTTTGAGCATTCTTATGATAGCACTGACTGATGATGCTTATAACCCGGCAAAAAAGTATGATACGTTTCCATTTAGACCACATCACGTTTTATCTTCATTGATGGCAAGTTGACAGCAAGACTTTTAAACAAACATTCCAAAACTGGACACTATTTCCTTTCATCACTTTTTTGGTAATACATATTTTTATTGAGGAAATTTGTTTTTAATCAATTTTAGGCCTGCAGTCAGATGTGTACACCCAGTGAAACAGAATTACAAGATGCAAAGACTACCAGGTGCACTGAGTGACAAGGGAACTAGACACTACATCTACTGAGAGCTAACCTGTCTCCGACAATAATGCGACTGGAAGAAAGAACAGCGTATGAGATAAGATGATTTTCACCGAGTTAAAGTTAAAATTCTTCCATAGAGTGATTGGTTGGACGACCCTCATTTAGGAGTATGATACATTATTCCCCCCTTGGACAAAATCAGCCCGATGGTGATTTAAAGTGCCTCACTGTGTCTGTGTCCACAACACGACGCCAGGACTGTGAGATGGGAATTCTGTCAAAGTTATATTTCTAGCCAACCATCTATCGATTAACCTTCTCTTGGCATAGCCTAATTTCGGTGAAAAAATCAGACGGCCGAGTGCCTTGTTTTACACTAAGAGGCCCTGTGACTACTAGCAAGGCATTGATAACATATTCATACCTGAAATTAATAAAGACTAAAGGCCAAGTCTTTACTTGTTCTCGATCATTCAGAGAGGAAAGTTCTACTTACTTTGATTAGCCTTTTGTTTCCAGAGTTTCCCAGTGGGCATACACTCCTCGAAGAATTCCAGCGACATCCTGTAAACATCTTCGCCAAACGATTTCATGGCTTGGCCAGACAGGGTCTAAAATCAGGAAGAAATGTCAGGTGAGGAATTGATTCTCCAGGGTTTTATGCAAAAGCAAGAACAAGGCATCTCAATTTGACATCTCATTCAAAGTGACGTCTACACACGACTGAAAAAAACACTGTGTCTGTACCCATTATTAATGTCAGGACAAGAAGTTTGAAACCTTGCCACTAAACCATGCTGCAATCTCCTCACCTGCAACTGTCCATTTTTATTATTGAGCTGTTGCAAAAGCCGGAGTAGATCAGCCTGGAAGTTGGTGTCGGGAAGGAGGGCAGTCTTGCTGTGGGGCTCGCACAGAGGTTGTGACATCTGTAGGGCTTTTGTGATCTCATCGGCAAGAAGCTATAAAGAAAACAGTCACTCTACAGATCTGAAACAGCCCTTTATGAATCATGGTATCATTTATTTATAACTATATGTAGCACTAGCTGCCAATGAAGGTTATCAACAGAATGACATCACACCCCAAACAGCAAATAACGTAAGATCTTTACTGTAAAGCGACCTTAAACTACAGTCATATTGAGGCCAGTTCCACATACTGCCCATCAAACAAGGAACAAGTTTGCCTACCAACACAACCATGACTTTTATTTCCAAATTTTCCTGTCCTGGCTGAATTCACTGTTGCAAAATACATGTTCTCACCTTTGCATCACTCTGTATAATCAAAAGAAAAGATCCCGCCGACCGGGCCGCCATGAACTGATACGATTTGGTCGTACACCAATTTAGAACCAGCTGGGTGGTGGTAATCAGCCGCAGCATCGCCGCATGCAGAAGTGGTAGCTGAACCAATTGCATCATCATCAAACTGTTCGGACCAGAATCTGGAAATGTATGATACTTCTCAGTGCATGTAGACTTTCAATAGAAAACAAGAGCAACGTAAAACATGACACAAGTTAGAGTAGACAGCTAATGATTGGAAAGAAATTCAAGATGAAATTTAAAGCACTCAGACAATTATAGGTGCTCAAATGTCGGAAAAAAGAGCCAAAAGATTTCACTCTCCACTAAAGTGCTTGTTTTGATAGCACTTTTAGAAAACTTACTTTTTAGCGTGGTCCTATCACTGGGGCTCTGTTGCACCATGCTAAGCACGCTAGTCAGGGGTTGGTAGCAGTCCCGTAGTTCTTTACCCGTTCTTGTACAATACTCGTTGTGGATCAGAGGAATAGGGTAGCACTTGTCAACAGCACCTGATGCCAGTGCTGTGCATATCACTACAAAAACAAAACAAATGCATCTAATTTTTGATCTGACAGATACATGTACTTCTAGTTTACAGATTGTACCACATCAAAACATCATTCCTTTATAAAGGAAGTCTATCCACTTCCATTTACTCAGTACTTACTTTACAAACTTTAGTAACATGCAAGATGAGATGACTAAGTGTGTGTGGATGCCTTGGACAGTAGAGGATGATTTATCCTGGACCAGACGTTAAAAATGTCTTGGGGAATATAACGAATAACATGGCATTGGAAATCTTAAGTTTTCCTTGAACAAGTTAAGTTTTCTTTCAGATAAGGCAAGTTTTGACCTGGTATTCGGGGATGACTTACAAATAAATGTCTGATAACTTTATTTGGCCTAGCCATGGTAAGATTTTTTTACGAGTCCATTACTTACAACCAATCCCACTACACTATTCATTCACATTATTTTCATTCACAATATTTCCACTGATCCTTTGATGTGACACATTCCTGTCATTCTAACCTACTTTCTCCCATTATAAATGGAATCTAAAGGACTTATTTAGACAGGCCAATATCCTAAGATAAAGTAATTTTTCAAGGCCCAGGCTACACTATCGACATGTACCACTGAACGAACAGGAATTACGAAAACATGACCAGGCTTTCCACAAGCCTATTTTCAGCACACAAAATGTGTTTTTAGGAAATGCTAACTAGCATAATTTGATGCTTTATCAAAGGCAATAAAGCAAAAATTTAATAAAACTCATTCAATACTTTCTACTTTTTGTTGAATAAAAAAAAATAGGGCCATTGTGCTCACCAATTTTGTTAAATTCAGCGCCTTAACGACCAAATCATTGCCAACTTGCATCCAAAAATACTTCCAACAAAAACATACTTACTTGTATCCCAAGATGCTATGGCAGCATGACCCTGTAGCTTCCTTGTCACCATCAAAATCGACGGAACAGCACCAGGTGGGAACAAATCTGAAGACAAAAATGGGAAAGTTGGTTTGTAGGCCACCATATATGAAGACTAGCATATGAGCCTGCAGGTCAGATTATAAAGGGGAGATTTTCTGAAGAATGATACTCATTTCATACTTGAGGGCATTCCAATCTTTCAATTTTATCATCCCCAGATTTTATGAGAAATTAGCTTTGTTTGCATGAGCACTTACGCAATGTGATTTTTATTCATAGGCTGACAAAGAAAGGTACTTTTCAGTTTCATGGCACAGCAAACTATACTCAAACTATTAAGTGCAGATGGACAAGTTGGCTGGTGGAGCGCAACCTTTTGGTGACCTCGTGGAGACTCCTGCAGATGTGGTGAGGACCATTGCGGGGAGTCGGCCTAGCAGGCAGAGCAACCGCCATCATGCAAGGTAAATAAGGGAAAAAGAAGTTGCTAAAAAAAGGGTTATCTTGACGATTTCCAGTTACTGTAAGCCTTGTTGACATGATGAATATTACGCCAAAAATGATGTTGTTTTGAACAAACAAACCTAGGTAGCATTTCTCACCTTTGACTGACGTCTGCTTCATCATCTGCACGACCATGAGGATGACCGTAGACGGACACTGGTGGATGTGGCCGACCTGCTGCTCTCCCATATTCCCATCGCCCCATGTGTGATGGAAGAAGAAATCGAACAGAAAGTTACTGAAACATTGCCACAACGTGTCCATGTAGCGATTCAACAACTGTGCCTTGACATTCGTGTCTGCAGTGTCACCCCAAGAAACTGATTTCCTTTTCGACGGGTCCTTTTGATTATTTACAGTTGGATCGCTCCCTCCGCTACGCAGGTGTGGTTTTTTCTTCGGCGAATGTTCTGATCCTTTGCTTGCACTCCTTCGAAGGAGATTCGTACACTGACAGACGGCGGATAAAAATCCAACGGCAAAGTCATGCTCGCGTTGCATGAAGTGCAAGAGAGGAGAAGAGTGTGAGGTTGAAAGATTAGGGGCTTCAGTGCTACCCACTTTTAAGAGGGAACTGCTCAGACTAGCTTGGCTACCCGTAGCACTGTGGTAATCACTCGTATCCGATTTGCCATGTAGATTCGACCGGTTCATTTCTTCACCAATGAAACCGGCCCATGGGTACTCCTGGATTTTCCAGACTTTTAGCTTGTTCAGAAGTTCTTCACTCATGGTGAAGAAATCACGGGTCAGTGTCGCTGCATATTTGGAACGTTCGTTTGCAATAGTATTGAGAATGCGAGTAAATGGCACAGCTTTCACACTTTCCAAGCGTACGCCAAGGTTATTACTATGGAAGGGGTGCCAGTTCTGTTTCGTCACAGAGGTCGGAAAACGGTGGCGGCCGCGCAAGAAATCTAGACGGCTGAATGTCTCGTAGGGGCACGTGACATGTGTGGAACGTATAAAAGATATGATGGAGTTGAATTCCTCAATCCCTCGCGTTATACTCCACAAGCACTCATGCGATATCGAGTCTTGATCTAGATGCGCAAACACTTGCAAGCCAATGCGTATCAATTTGTCAATCAACCAAAGAGCCTTGTCACGCAATTTCGTCAAAGTCACGCGAACAAAATCTAACTCGTGGCACAGACTTGGTAAATGGGCGCTCAACCACCGTTCAGTGTGTATACGCTGTTTCACAGAATTCCAATGGTATATATGAACACGTAAATCCTCACATATACAGCTTAAGTATTCCAGATTTGTCGACGGTGGATCAGCCTCTTGATCATTGTGAACTATTGCATGCCATGTTGTGTACTCCTGACTGACCAAACCTTCCACTTCATCCACAAACAGAGAGAGCGCATGAATTCGACTGGTGTAGTCTCGGACCAGCTGTACTCTAGCCCTCCCCTCAAGCAACTTCCGCAATTGGGAATAACTCTTACTCAAGCTGATACTTCTTTGGCAATGAGTGAAACTTGCACCATAGGTGCGATTCCGCATGCAAACATGTGCCTTTGGGTTCAAAACGCGAAAGCTTTTTCCAAGCGTTTTGGCTGCATCACAGGCATCTTCTGGCTCGAAACATAAGCAGAGCTGCTGCCGAGCGGACGACTGCCTAGACGCGACGATGATGTCATCATTGTCAGAGGCTGTGTCTGTGCTGTCGAAGTTGTCACTGTCTCCTGTGTCGGGTGGTTCATCACTGTCAACTGATTGTCCCTTGCCGATGGTCTGAAGGCGGGGGAGACGTCCATACATACGACCAGCCATTCTTCATCAAAGTAACCGAACTGAAAATAGACAAGACGAAGACTGGATATTAAGATTAGCATGTTTTTCTTAACTTTCCCTTCTCAAAATGTAGACATTAAGATACATGAAACGAATACATTTTTAAACATGGTCTTGCATGTTTAAGGGACCTTTTCATAAACGCTGTTGGTATTGACTGTCTCAACAAACACTGCTGTTTGGAGCTGTCCAAATTTTTTAGTTCCAACATCATTGTGTTTGGTGCCACAACAACATACCTAGAGTCCGTCTCAATTCCTTTCCCAATCCCAATACAGAACACAAACGGTACCAGAAGAATAAAATGGTACTGTAAATACTGACATACTGATAAAACATGCATGAAAGGACATTACGGCAAAAATCAATAGCAACTATCATCTGCACCCAGATGGACTGGCCCTGGATGAATAATTTAGTTACATAACGGCCGGTAGAACAGAGATTTCCCTATGCTAAGAGCCATGAGCCACGTAAGTCAGTGATTTATAAGTGATGATTTAGAAGGTCGCTATCCAGGGCTGCTAGTCAATTACGTTTTTCTTAAAACCCTTTGTCTTTTGAGATTGCAGAACATATTGATTAGTGGCAACTACGGTTACAACAACACGACATGCAATAAATGTAATTGAATTGTGACTAGATATGTCATCACAAAATGAGGGGAGGGGGTTACTTATGATATGGACATGTACATGTACATCGTTTTGAATGCTTCATACAAAATCATGTAATAACAAGAAATTCCACTGGTGGTTTCCATGCATTGGAAATTTTGGCCGATGCGAGCGTGTTTTAGAAGCAGTGACTGTATTCAATGGTGACCAAGTTGCTAGGAAAGATGTGAGAGCCGTTTTGATTAGTGGATTTACCCCCAACCCGCAAATTAGCCTTGAGTAATGTCTGGGAGTGGAGAAGCATACAACTTGCTCTGGTTTTTCGAGGATGGTAACTGTACTGTGGGTTTTTTCTAGAGATTGCATCGTGAAGCTCATCATACGCTACCGGTATACAATGGATGATAGACCCTTTTACACCAGGCGGAGGAAGCCACTGGTGGCCCAGACAAACCTAGGCACAATGAACAAAAGAACATGTGATGATGTGGTGTGCGACCTGACCATGCGGTCTTTTGTTTGCTGCTTGTTTGTTGTGGCCAGCAGTGGCTTCCTCGGCCTGGTGCAAGGGCCTCTATTCAAGATAAGTTCACTTCTCTTGGCTTGCTCATTGCTGGCTAATATAGTCATACTCATAGACATGTCAATACCGACAAGGCCTAGTCATAGTGATATAAAAAATTTAAACACAGACCTTACACTTACAGTACACACCAACATTACTGACTGTTCACTTATTTATCTAGACAATCAATGAATGAAGACATGAACAGGTGATGAAAGAAGATTGACAGCAAATGTCAAAACCTTTTGATTTTTATATACACTGGCCGCTGCAAGTGCAATGCATACAGAAAATGTACTACAGCTGACGTGACCGAGTCGTCACAGTACCAGGTTATCTTTTTTCTAACACGATTTTCCCTTTAATCCTGAACGATTTGGAATGTAACAGATATTTCGTACTTACCTCAATTATTTTACAAATACTACATGTCTTCCATTGTGAGATTCAATCAGTGGTTAAGGAGAAATTCAGTGTTTTGGCAACATCATTTTGACAGCTCACTCATGTGCCGCCATGTTGCCAATAAACAATATCCCAGGATGCAAATTATTCGTAAATCACATGACCTGAAAATGGCTGCGGTGAATGTGCAACTTCCCTAAAGTTCCAATGTCCACCAATTTTGTGGGGAAAGTATTTTTTCTATTCTTAGATCCAAGTCGGGAATAATGTGACCTGAGCGCCGCTATCGGGGCTGATATAAACCAAGTTTTTTGGCGGGAATAATTTGAACTGCATGGGAGTAATGCCGTGAGAATTTGCACTGTATATATAAGGGTCCTGTTATGTAAGTAAGTTCGGATAACGATAAGCTGTGATCTAACGGTCGTTAGTACCATGTTTGGGGTTCACGGAATAACTCGTCCCCCAGCCCCCCCCCTTAAAAGGGGGGGGGGGGGATTTCCACCCAAAACTGGGGAATTTTTTAATTTTAAGTAATGGCTTAGTTCCACTTTTTTAGCTCAGATGGCGCCAGCTGGGGTCCTGTCAAAATCATCGATGAGGATACTCACCAAACTCTACAGGGTGGCCCAGAAAGGTTTTCCCTTGCACAATAGAATTCTATTGTGTACGGTATCTATTGTGTGAGGGGAAATAATTCTGGGCCACCCTGTAGTACATGAACTTGTCACCCTGTTCAAAGAACGAGGACCTTTCTGTTTTCCACCGCAACGGGCCTACTGTCGCTCTATATTGTTACATGCAGAAATGACTTTCGGCCAAAGAGAGTGCACCATATCTCTTATGGATGTGCCCTCCCCTTCATAGCTCGCCATGTTGTCAGCGAGTGTACCAAGTCTTTGTTGGATGTGCCATGCCCCTTCACTATGCGTACTCTGTCTGATCTAGATGTGTACTCTCCCAGCGTAGTGCACCATGTTTCTACAGGGTGGACCTTGTCTCCACCTTATTGACTACTTAATGAGTGTTCCAAATGAAAAGTAGCTGTAAACTATTATGATAGGTTTTCATGGATATATCATATTACCGAAAAATCTCTACGGGTCCATCGTTATCTAAAGCTCGCAAAAACTATAATTCATCATGTGACATATCGTTATAGGCCGACCTACACGGACACATGACATGATAATGTATTACTGCCACTTTCAGTAGGTTTATTGGTAACAATTGACATTGACTTTTCGTCTTCAAAAACCGTATCTTATTGTCATTGCCTGCTTTTATTGGATAAAACCTTCTCTGTCACTTGGATGCGGTGCAAATGGTGAGTATTATGAAAAGTAGGCTTGAGATTTCGCGATCTTATGATTCGTCTTCGGAAGGAACAACCTATTCATGGCTCGCCTGTCGGATAACCTTTAAGTTCCGGCAAAACATGCACAACTAAGAATTACAATTTTGAATTTGAAACTTATTTTGGTGGATATGCAACTACCATCGATCTTATCGGTGTATTGCTGTTCCGTATAAACAAGCATACATTGTTATTAGGCGTTTATATATATGTCATAGACAGGTCAATCGACAAACATGATAAAAACATGACAAAGTTCGACAACATTTTAGGGCACACATAGCTGTCAGATAAAAAAAGACCCATGATTAGTGGAATGCCTGTATGCGTAAACTCCCTTTCGTAGTACATGTACTTCATTCCTTGCAGGTTTCCATCTGAGCAGACTGTCTTGAGCCATGTTTGTCACAACCGATACAATCGGTAGGATCAGCTCGAACATCAACAAAAGCAAGATCATATCAACTGCAATCACTTTCATATCCTGTATTCTCTATCTTCTCGTCCTGTTGAGGTTCACAGTGAAAGAATTCGCAAATCCCAAGGACAATAGTACTGCGGCTTGCTGGGACTGGTCCCTGTCCCCGACGTATCATGGCTCTGTTTGTCCATACGTGTTCCTTTTTGCTGCCACTATGATAACTGCTTGTACACTAACGTTCAAAATTTGTGGTCACATCTCCGACTGTAACCCACGATGCTGCAGGCGAAACTGGCCAACATGTCTGCCTTATTCAGCTCGAATAGCACTGTTCCTCAGTAACGTTGTCTCCTTGACGCTGACTGGCGTCTTTTTAGCATTCATTTTAGTAGATAGCAGTATGATCAGACTAATGCCAGAACTTACAGGCATGATCATGGACGGGACAGAACAAGCTATTTGGTTTAGTCTTCTATGTGTAGGCATCGCTACGAACTTTATTGCACTGCTGATGAGTGGACATGACACATTCGAGGACAGGAGGCCGATTCTGGTGGAGGATTCGACGGATGAAGAGGGTTTCTTATATCGGGCTGTTGATGCTCAAAGGGACTATGGTAGTGTCCGGTGTAATTAGAGTCGTGGTGAGGATATAGGCCTGCTGCTTAGCACATTTATTATCGATGTAACAATGTAACAGATGAAAACAAAACCCGGGTCCTTATTTCTTATATATATTTCGAGTAAGGCAGTTTGACCTTCGTGATGAAAATGTAACTTTTTTGCATGAACTATGTGCTGTGAGATAAAAGATTTTGTAAAGCACCTTACAGAGAGAAAAAAACCCAGTTCAAACCTGAGACAAAGTGAGGTGTTTTATGGACAATTAAAACAGAGATTGGCGACTCCATGTAACTTTTTTGGACCATCTGGCTCCGGCCTAGAGCCTTCACTTCATAAAATTAAAAAGAAAAGACGGTACGAAAGGGTTAAGGACAATTAATTACCACAAGACGCAAGTGCGATGTGACGTGTTGTATAATTCACATCTCAAAATGCCGTGTCACGTTCAAATTAACCGTGCTTGTCTCTAACGACACACTGGCGGCCTTAAATAGACCTTAGGTAGATTTTGGGTGAAACCATCCATAAAGACGTTGCATTACACATGCATTTATAAAGAGAGGGATTGTTTAAATGAGCAAATGACGACGTGACTTGCGTACGCCTCGCCCGAAACTCGGCTCTAGCCCAGCCTAACTTTGACGTCTATCTCTGCGTATTACCGTGTGGTATCACGTATATGATCCTGTCCTTTTCAGATGAAACATCTCTGTATCCTTAATTCATTGACTCATTCATTACTGTGGTGTTCATTCATGGATTAGGATTCCAATACGCCAAGCTGAGACAGTAGACGGAGTTCACGGCAACTGCAAATAATGTAACCTATCATCGTACGGAAAGTGAAAACTGCTCACCATCTAAAAAGTCAATTAAAGAGGTTTTAAAATACATGTAGAAAGAATATCGTTTTTGATATCGACACTCGGCCGTTTAGTATATTGTCCGAAAACAGCTCTTTTCCCACTGCCCGCATATTTGTTAAACGGACCCAATTTTCTGGCCACGTGATTTTCTTAACTTGGCCAATTGCCCACAAGAATATATAATGATTATATGTGGATTCCCGATGATTGAATCATTTTCTACTTGCTGCGACTGGCAGATGTGATCCCCATCAGCCAGCTATTAATAATAGTAAGTTTCCCTGTAATTTCACAAGCCTGAATCTAATGTCAAAATACTTCATTGTCAGTAGGACGTATTTTCGAGTGACAGCAAGCATGGATTAAGAGATGCTTGGTGTCGGGGATAGCAAACTCATTGACAAACAGGACACGCCACAATCCTCCTCCTCTTTCTACTAATTACTTAATGAATACCAAGCTCATTCAACCCCGATGTAGACACAATAAAAAGCGCTCATGGGGCAATAATGCCACGTAACCTTTCCTGCAAGCTATCAGTGTCCCACATGAAACAGACCCCCAGGAATAACAGTCTATCAATTTCTTGACCATCCTTGATTTGGTGTCGAGAGCTGCAGATTTACATTGCAAGGCTGCTGCGGTTGCGTAAGTGACTCACGGAGGACACACCCACCTTTAACTCATTCTCTGGCCCGTTTATCGTGCAGCAGCATAACGCCGGGCCGCCAAGGTATGCAGAGTTAGGGCCATAGTCAGTGTTGTGTTTGACTCGGCGCCACTCTTAGCTTTAGCAACTCATACCCCTTAGTTAAACAGTTTTGATGTACGGTGAAAAGTTGATCCGATATCCCTGTTGACGTATTCGTGTATAAATATACTCCTGCCAATGGTCTCCCTTTCAGGAAATCGACGTACACTTCGCACGTATCACGTGCCCGAGTGTCCAGCATCCCTCTAGTAAGTAGATGATAAAAAAGTTAGCGGCGATTTAAGACTGTACATGATGTAAAGGATTAAGTATTTGTGACATCTGATTCTGACCAATGCGTTGGTTCAGGGGTGTTAACTCGATGAGCCTGATAGTTTTCTTTGGCACAATTATACCCTCTCCCGCTCCATGAGTATAGCCTATCCTCGTCCATCAATGTTGCCATGGAACGTAATTGTCGCCGCGTCGAATTACCCAACGCAAAGAACGCGAAAGAAACTCCACTTCCCGCGTCCCCGATGGCGAAAACTTCACTCGTGATCTTGGAGTTACTTTCTTTCCATCTCCGATATATGTGCCGCGTGTTGCCAAGCATGCCTGCCTGCCTTTTCGGCTTAACTCCGGTGTGATAAGTGCTATGAACAGTAAGAGGCAAGTATCCTAGAAATCGGACTTGTCGCAATAGTGATTTCTTGCTATCGTCGCGACTTTCTACTATACTATGCCAGTCTCCTGGCGTAGCAGAAAGTAGCGGCGATCTAAGACGGTTCGTTAGTCGCACTAAGAAATCGACAGGGAGAGGTCTTGTATGTTCGGGGTCCGCTACTTACGCTTTTTCCTTTGAAAGTATAGACTAGAGATAAGGCTATTAGAAAGTTCAGAGTGATAATTGTGGCTGTATGGATATCAGCAACTTATTTCCCTTGCGTAACACCCTCAATAATACATGCAGTTGCTTTGCTTAGTGCCAAAATACGGATTAGTTTTCGATTGAAGTTCTTTTGACACTCAACATGCCCATTGGTATAACACAGACGGAATTAGACGGTGCCTTATATTTTAAGTTTTGATTGGAGAGATTCTCTGCACCTACAGATGGTTTATATTTATGTCATCGTTCGATATTGCCATCTATCGTTGATACCATTTTTCACAATGATATATAAATGAGACAGTAGTTCATCCGAGCTCCAGACAACATCGATTGCACAGCCTATAATAGAAACAGTGACTTTCATGACGAAAGGCCAGGCTATAAAAACAATTATCAGATACCTGTGTGCGATCGATATAAACCAGAAGAGCGCATTTCGTGTAGCATCATATGCTGCGCACACCCTGTTAACCGACTTTCCCGCTCTCAAGATTATTGATTGATTATCCAAGCAGCAACAAAAGGAGAAAAAGTTGTTCGATTTCTCCACAGATCTGTTTCGACTTTTTGCACGCGATATAAAAATACCAAGATCTTAATTGGCGGGAAGCTGCATATATCCGTAAAGCTCGTCCCCAGTTCCTTAGTCCGCAAACGCGCGCGCCTCTGCATGCGTTGCTACGGTGCTATACTTTACGGCGTTCACTATATGAGGAGGAGTTGACAGGAGTCAGTAATTTACGTTGCCCAAAAGGAGATCTAACTATACCTGGATAAGGGTTAGCGTCTTGCATGATATCAGCCAAGGTGCAGTTCACAATACCTCGGGAGTTTTTCGAATTTTGCATTTCGGAGTTCAGCGCCATTTGAGGTATTGCGCACTCACAAAGGAAGATTTGCGGATTATAAAAAAAACTTACGAAAACAGTTGTTAGCCAATCGATACTGCATCACACTGCAGGGAAGCATCAGTTTGTTTTGAAACACCCTTCTAACTTCTACTGAAGATTCATTTCTGTTTTTGCGCGAAAGGATTCGCAGCGTGCACTCCGGAAATTCAAGTTCAGACGCTCGAACTTTGCAGGAAAAGTGACATTTGTTTACGAAGAGGAATTGACGCCATCTTTGATTGAAATGGAGGGGAAGGTGCTGGATGTTCCTCTCTTTATTGCATGTTACGTTATTCTTGCAACCGGTAGGTGACTGGGTTTTTTTGTGACACATATATATAGCATATTTTTGCCTCCACATGTAAGCCATTAACTTCAATGCTTGCACTGAAAATGATAATGTAGATATCCTTCAAAAATGGATTTCGCTGCAAAACGTTAAGTGCCTATTAATAATAGAGTCGCTCATCATAGATTTCTGCAAGTGCAAGTATGAAAAAGTGAATGATGCACATATTTCTAATGAATAATGCAAAGCATGAGATTGTCTGGCAATTACATGGAGCTTAGTATATATCACGCTATAGTTAATTGCAATAGTAATCATTGCCCGGCAACTGTGCGTTTTTACCTTATTGCGTGAGGCAAAATTTCCCCATCAAACAATCCGAAATTGCTATTCCCGTACATGTACATGTATCTAGATTTTGAAATCATTTCAATATTTCAAGAAATGTGCTTCTGATAGTGGTGAAGATATATAAACCACATTCGACATGGTTATCCGACCTGAGAAAGCAGCTGCAATGTTGACTTCATTCTGGAGTCGATTCGCGGAAGCAATTTACCAGAACATGGCGGCAAAAACCGTGACAAGTGAAAACAACCATAACTTGTTTTAACAAATCCCGTACCTTTGTTTTTAAGTTGCCATTGTTTGCAATCTTACACCGCTTATGTTTGTAAACATATGTACCTTGGTACCTGTGTTTTCCCATGAGAATACTGTCTCTGGTATCATCATCATTCACATGCTTCATGTTCCACAAGGGTAAATGCTTGCTTGAATCTCTAAAAGTGGTAGATAAAGTTCGCAGTTGGCGAAGTGAACTTTTGGCTCTGCGGCAACTTCAGGTACAGTTTACGTGAACATGATGACGGATGAGCAAATAGTTCGGATAATGTAGCTCTTTCCTGCCCCTGTCCCTCGGCATGTGTGAGCTTACTAAATGTAAAAAAGGCTTAAGCCCGTGAAGCGTCTTGTCGAGATTTCGAATTTCTGGGCGAGTAAGACTGAGAGCCAAGTTCTTTGATACAATTTACCTCAGCTTCACCACAAAGCTAAGTTGTCCTCAAAACGATAGCTCATGAACCAATCAAAACAGTATAAAGCAGCTTTTGAGGTCCCTGATCAGCCCTATTGATTTGGATATCTATCGGTTTACGAACGGTTCCGGAAACAACCGAAGCACAATCGGATATCATGAGGACTGCCACAAAAGTGGAGTGCTAAAACAAAGTACATGTACATGTAATCGTTCTTATGCTCTTTACATGTATACGTTACCTTTCCGTTCTGTTATTCTTTCTGGAGTATCAAATTCATACTTTGGGAACAACTATGTTGATAATATGGCCTTATAATGTCTTACATTGTCTTTCAAATGGATTAATGGAACATGACGAGGATTCGACATTGATCGATTGGTTATGAATCTGATAAGTTACGCGTATGGATATCAGTGCGTACATGTGTTTTGTTTTTTTGTTGGGTCCGTGTTGGTCCCTGAAGTGATTTTTAGAACTGGATTCTTACTTTAATATAGATGGCAGCCAAAAACACTGTCTTTGCTCCAACCAGCTACCCTGATGTTCTGACTCTGTATAATGGCGAAGCAGCCGTATCACGGACGCGGCAACGTAAAACGTGCGAACGCAAAACATCCTTCTTTTTGTAAAAACACATTTGAAACCGCATCAGGAGGTAAATAGAATGTTGCTCCAGTTTCACTGGTCCCTTTGCTGGGTAATTGATGAATTAATCATCTCAGCACGCGATGTTGGTTAACACCCCAGAATTAGCGTCGAATCTTTTCCCCGTCGCGTACGCTGCGTATAAAAAGCACCGCCACGTGCGGCAATCTGGGGTAAGATAGCACCTTCCCTCAATGAATCATCATTCATTGCCAGCTAAACAGCAAAAGTGGCAAATTGCCGTCATTTCCATGCCTACAAATGGCACCATCGTTTATTGATGATGGCTTTTATTCCCGACTGAAGTGGCTTAAGATGCTGGATGTTCTTTATAACATCTGGTAATTAGTGGAGAAGAAGTAACATTTTCTCTTGTTACTGGAGTGTTGATCATCGGGAACATAATGATTTAAAGCTCGGGTGACGGCTCCATCCCTCCTTGGCCGCCATTTGCGTTTGTCCGGCATCAAGTTGGCTTAAGACGAACCTATAATTAAGACACTCCAAACTCGGTTTGTGGGAATGACTTTGGGACAAGCATGTTAAGTAGTAATCTATCATGTATATTACTTTCTTGCCAGCATTGTGAAACTTCTTTTCTCCAAGATTCTTACTTTAAATCATTATATTTTTTCAGCAATCTTTTTTTTTAATCAGAAGAAAAACTGCTTTGCTGGATCCTCTTGAGAGAATTTAGAAATTTATTAAATAAATATGTAGGGAAAAGCTGCCCAATTGGTTAGTATTGTACTATTACAAATGCAGCAAAGCACGAAAAAATTATTTTCAAATCCATTTAACGCAACGCTCTACAGCATGCTCAAAGATATTTGGAAAACGTTTCTTGAAAACGCATCGTATGACTATAACAGAATATAATTCTTCTTATTCTCAACCACACGCTTGCAGATTTCATTAACGCCTGGCCATGGGTTGCAATATAGTGTGACCTCATCGTTTACTACAATAGTTTTCATTTGCATCAAATGAACATCAAGTTTCGTTAAGAATTCACATCATATGGCATTGCTATTGGGGCTTGGTAATATGTGAATGAATAACCTAATTCGCGCCTCATTCATTTACCGCCAGCTTTATGATCGTAAAGCGTTCATCTATAGCTGGCGGCGGCGGGGGGGGGGGGGGGGGGGGGGTTGGTGCTTCCAATATGCAATATACAAAACATACAGGCTACCGGTGCAATGTATTGTGTTCTAAGCATGAAGCAACCATAGAGGCTTTTTTCTTCGCTTTCTTGAAATAATAGGTAGTTTGACACACCATCCTGGTACAAAAATATGTGAAATGCCTCGCGACGTGAAAAAACGTCAGAAATGCTGCTGCGCTTTCCCTCCAACACCGCAAACACCATTCCTGGAGAACATGCACCACATGCGCCGAGCGAAACAGAAGGCTACAAATTGCAATGTCATCCAGCCTTCCTTCAACACAGGTTTATTAATGGTCCTCACAATTGTAACATGCTAAATTAACTGATTTACATCCCAGCGCAAGCAACACTAGAGCAGTTGAGTTTATTTTGAAAAATCGATTACTAATCAGGTGAATCGCAGGTAATATCAATTTAATGAGCGATATTTTAATGATTGAGCGCAGTGACTTGGGTTCACCAGCATCTGAAGGTTCCCCTTCAGCATTCCGAGCCCTGTTTGATAATCTCGCACAATATTTTAGGAGTGTCCATGCAGTTTACGTGATTCTTTCCACTGTATTTTGGATTCCGTTGAGCACGATATCGACCCGATGTTGTCGGAGCTGTCACGAATGTCACCATGCTATTCTGCTAAGGTGACTCACTCGGGAATAGCAGCCGAGCGACAAATTGACGTCCTGTTGCCCAAAGATAATGCTAAGCCGCTATAATCACCTTTTGAAATGATTCAGTCTTAATACGCTTCAGTAAGCCGCCTGGGGCTGTACCTTCACTTATATTAAATCATAAGGGCAATGTCAGCGGAATAACCAAACTTAACCTGGAGATGGAGAGGTGTTTTTTAACCCATTGAAGGTGTAACTACTTCTTGAGTACGTTGTCACCAAATGGATTGGATGTGGTGGGGCGACATTGAATAAATGTACATGCAATGCACTTGTAAGTACAAACGTTTGACGTCAAAGTGACATTTCATTTCAAATTTGCGAAGATAATGGTCATCATCGATCATCGGGAAACACCCAGAAACGGAAATCCTCAAGCTCTGCTCAGGATCTGTTTTTTCTGAGGAAGATATTGGTGATGCATGTACTGGGTTTCCCGTACTGCATCTTTTGAGGGTTAATGGATCGTTAAGTGGACAGCAAATGAAGATGAAATTAATGAGACGGTTGTTCCTCACGCGAGCCTCTGTTGGCTGTTAGCTCTTCGATTATTCATACCGGCTATAAAATATTCACCGGCTAAACAGCAAGGTGGTTGTCTTAGCTAACTAGCGTTACCGCGTTAACTAGACTTGGCATTGGCGAGAAATCACTCTCGAAGATAATGGTGCGCGCATCTTCATGGTTTTTTGCAGAGGAAACTTGAGAACGTCGTTACGGTAAATAAAACATGTTTAACAGTGAACGTTGAGGCCTTTTTAGATCCGCCCGTCACGTGACTGATATTTGGACAGACTTGCGGCAGGTTTGCCACCAATTATCAATGTTGTAGATATGCGCATTTTCCTGCACACGCGTTGTAAACTAAAAATACATTGTAGATCCTACAAAAACGTGCTCAAAAGCTATTTTAATGCTGTTGTTTTATTAATCAAGTTTGACTTTTATTTAATTAATGTTTTTCTAAAACTAATTGAAATTATTGACTAATCATTATCATTTCTAAATAAGATTCAAAACTTATTAGGCCTATACGAGTTCTTACAATTGACTCAAATGGTTTGAACATGGATGTTTTTAAATGTGTAAAATGAAAATTATCCAGGGTCGCAGATACTGTCTTGAAACAGGTAACTATCAGTCGGTTACTGTAATTTATTTGTTCGTGACTGGAGGCTATGGCAGTGCACTTAACTCGGGAACACTGAACTTTGAATTATCAGCATTTACATTTTCAAGGTCCTGAAATGACTGGAAGCGTTGATTTGACATTGATGTCTCAATATCAAATAATAACCACCGGTAGTCTTTCCCTCAATGTATGATGTGATCAGCCCACAAAGGTGCCACGGGATATATTGAGTCTTTCGGCGGAAAAAATCTTGAGAAGCTGTCGGTAAAAAATTGTGGGGATGAGAAAACACGGAGTTAATTTTTTTTTAAATGACGGCAATCAAATTGTCAGTGTACATGTAATTGCAGTGCACATGTTATTGAAGTAAGCGCTGGTTCCTTTTCCTTTGGTGATGCTTAATGGAACTCATCATGCATACAATTTCGGTCTGAAACCATTTCAGAATCTGACATGTCACACCAAGGACGAAGTCATAGATTGATAAAGTTGCTATTCACAAGAGAGGCATTACAATGAAAGGCAAATCGGTCTACTCTGACCTTGGGTACACACCCATGGGAGAGAGTTGTCATCATCTCAAGCGAAGTGTTACCAAAGCTATGGTAATCTGACAAGGAGTGGCTACATGAGATATCAAGAGGACCTGGCACACCAGTCCTACAAATTAAGTGCTCACAAGCTAAGAAACTGTGATATACGTTACACGGCCCGCCAAATATCGTCATCGTCATAACACTTCATTTGACATGCTTGGTAGTGCACGTGCCGCCACAATCAAACAACTTGCTAACGTTTGACCACCACAACAGCAAAGCGTTGTCGATTTCAAATATTTCCCCGGTCACCTGCATGTATTCTGGCTGGCTCCCGGGCTAGCCTTAATACTTGGCAGCACAGGGTCCCATATGTCATTGACGCATGCACCGGTTATTAAACATGTTCGTTAAAGAGAATCGATAAGTCAACCGTTTCATCGCATGGTCAACGATAAAAAGAGATGAAAATCTCTGTTATTGCTCATGGTATAACTGGTGCGAGATTTTTGCCTTTGGTGAACCAAGTATGTGCATGAGGATGAATGTCATCAACGTTAAATAACCTTTGAGATGCAATATTGACGACGAGACGATAAGCCACATGCGTTTATTAACCACGAGTCATGAAGTCCCCTGTACCTTCGAGGACGAAAATGTCATCGTGATGAAAAGATTATTATAAGCAAGGTATTACTGTTGGATCCAAAAACTTTCATCAGCTTTGTTTAATAGAATCTAAAGGTTTCCATGCAGAGTTGGAAAACCTGATGACGTCAGCAACATCGATGATCAGGCACATTGGTTTCCCAGCCGTTGCAACTGTACTCATTTGAAGTACAGCATGCGACTAGACTCGTTTTGAAGTACAGCAACTAGACTCATCCAAAGTACAATAACTAGACTCATTTGAAGTACAGCAACTGGACTAGTTTGAAGAACAGCAACTAGACTCATTTGAAGTACAGCAACTAGACTCATTTGAAGTACAGCAACTAGACTCATTTGAAGTACAGCAACTAGACTCATTTGAAGTACAGCAACTGGACTCATTTGAAGAACAGCAACTGGACTCATGAATGCATGTATTCTCTGAAGCAACGTTCTGGTTTCTCTTGCCATGGTTAGAAAACTTTGCTCCCGCTCGAACTTAATGTCCTCTCTTTGGCTGAAGTCATTAACCGGGCGAGTCAGAACTGGCCATTGATGACTTGCTACGTGTCATGATTGTGTGGACTCGATTGATGGTGACATTTCTCGGGATGACAACTACACGTGAAGAGGTCATGACTAAGTCCATCCGTAGGGCTTATGTATACGTTGGTAGTAAAGGGGACTGTATAGATAATTATGATATAAACTATTCCTTGTACAAGCGATACTAGTAGGGATAGTGGTCTACGATGGCGGAAACACTTGCATGTATTTGTAACTTCGTATTACTTCATCTTGCCCACGTCGACTCCATAGGCAAGATTCAGTACACATAAAGACTATAGCGACGTATGAGGTTGAATCTGCACCATCCTTCTTCTTATGTAATGTATTTATCACCTCAAATGGGTACTCATATCATTCTATTTACACCAACAACAAATGTTGATGCTGCAAATAGCCAGTAATTAAAAAACGGTAACTTCTTTTACATTGATTAGGCAGTTTGCCTTTGCTAATGTTGCAGAATATACCCGTTGGCCAAAAGAAAACTGTACCGTGAACCACACGGAATTTTAATCTCGAATACCTCAAGAACTGTTAGTTCTAATGACGTGTCTTTGAAGTTTGATACATTAATTGTCATGGATGTTGACTGGTGGTGCAGATTGCAGTGTCAAGTCATAGCAAAAAAGAGTTTTTCCTCGACAGCAAATATAAAATTGACTGGCTATAATCTCTACTCTGTGAAAAATGCATCGATATACATGTATCAAAGAGACAAAAACATTATTAGCTCATTCGACGTCATGGAAGTACATGTACATGTAGTCACTTTGGTGAGGGACCGAAAAGAGCAACATTTTTAAGGAATTGTAATTTTCAAGACGAGATAACAGTTTTGCTCTCACAGATTGAGCTTTAGGTTACGAAGATAATACTTTCAGTATTAGTACTAATATCAATATTTTATTGCTTTGCCTCACAACTATTGTACTATCAGTCTGAATAATATTTGCGCGAGTGTAGAGCATGCCGCTACCACCCGTAAAGGGCAAATTATGCATATTCTTAAATCGATATCCAGGTTTGAGAATAGAGGGTGTCATGCTTTATTTAATAATATTTTATGTGGATAGATTCAATGTCAATAAGGTTTTGCTCTATTCGTTCTATTCTTTTTAACAGGATCTGTGGAGGTTAGATAAGCTAAAGAATTTCTTGAAAACGCATAGTGATGAAATTAATAGTACGGTACTCTTAGGAATTTCAATCATTAACTCTAAGCAGTAAAACGTTCAGAGATATTTACGTTTTTAGCAGAATGAATATGGCCTTTACTTGCATATGACAAATCTGAATAAGGTCAACGCTTCTAGTAGCCTGACCTTTAACAGCTTAAAGGATGGAAGACTCCTTCATTTGTGTAGAAAGTGTAATTGTCATGCCGAAGAAAAAAGAAACTCTCAGTCTTTAAATTGCATATATAGAACACGTACGCACTCCAAGCATCCAACTTCCGTATACTTCTTGCATCGTACTGTCATGACGACAACAATTGGACTTATGAATACATAATATCAAAGTTTGTGACATGAATTTCTCTACATATATGTTACTGCTTGTCGGTCAGTCTAGGAATATATATCGCCGGCATAAATAAATGTGTCTATTTTCTGTTTTCGAAAACCGTCAGCATCCGATAGGGAAGGGTTAACCCCTAATCTGTTTCTTGCGTGCACGCACTTTCTGTGACAATACTTGATTGAGTAATTATGTCCGGACCGGAAGTCATCGTACGCCTGGCATGATGGGTAATGCTGCAGCGATTTGGAGGCTATTAGTCTCTGGGGACGAGGTGACGTGCACAAATTAATCTTGTGTTTTCTCTTTTGTTTAAATGAATGAGAATGGCTCCATTTGTCTTGACTAGGTCCGTAAGTTCATTAGCAGCCTGGAAGTGACGGGCTGAGTCAACCTGAAAGACAGCTGCATGGCTTGGGGAGGGGGGTGGGAATGGGGGGGGGGGGGAAGCGTAGTCAGGGTTTTAAGGGGGGCAGGTTTCGCAACCATTACGCCACTGTAGTCCTCATTCATTCAATCTTCAGTCGAAATCATTAACGCGACACTCGCAAATCGACTTCCATACTAAGAAGCAGTACAGAGAAACGGCATGCTGAGGAAAAGGGTCGATTGCTGTTGACCATCAGTGCCAGGAAAGTCTGCCTTTAAAACGGTGAAGGTTACTCGTACAACAAATAACGCCACACCCATATGTGAGTTTGCATAAATGAATTCCTTGGGGGCTGCATGGGTACGTATTGTTGCAAAACAATGCATAACATTAAGTGATCTAGTACTTGATGCTAAATACAGTTCAAGGCAAAAGCGTGGGATGCGAAAATCTATAGCATTCTGGAAATATCTGCAAAATGCATAAAGCACATTCCAATAAAAGTAAAAAAGTCTTCAAATGCACTTTCTGTGCCAACACAAATAATCGATATTGATAATGATAGCTTTTCCCAAGCATCGCAAAAATGGGCGCCGTTATACGGCTTCTTGAATGCAATGGAAACGCTGTGTATGGTGACCAAACTTAAATCCAGTGTCTGATTTGGTTTCAATATTTTTAATCAAAACTTGAACTTCTTCATTTTCCGCCTTGTGAATTTCTTGAAGGATGCGTCATTTTTTCTGACCGGAGTAATTGTATCGTCACAACGTTCACTCGAGTGGCCAAGTCAGAGGTGTTGAATCTTCCCCACATTTAGGAAGCAAGGAAAACTGTTAAACAAAATATGTACCTACTTCTGACACTCTGAGCATACATCAATAATAACAAAAAATATATGTGTTGATTTTAGTTACTCGTCCCCCCCCCCCCTACATTCCCATGGAAGCAATGCCTGCGGTACATGTACACGTCTAACATGCTTTATTGTATTTCCTTTGGTTTTCTATTGTATTTTACCAAAACCTGGGACGAGGTTGTCTCAATCACTTAACGTTATGCATGCACTCAAGGCCGAGTAGTAAGAACATTGTATGCCATATTAGAAAAAGTGTCAAATACATCGGCAAATCGATAGTCATTGATTACAGTAGATAATCCATCCGGTGTTAGCAGATGATAAAGGTGGAGAGCAGGTCATGCAGTCTATTGTCGATTTCCAGGGCGGGGTAGGTTGGTTGGTGCTTTGCAGGGTCCGTATCGATGGCAGAGGTAGCTGGTTGGTGCTTGCAGAGCCCGTATCGATGGCGGAGGGAGCTGGGTTAGTGCTTGCAGAGCCCGTATCGATGGCGGAGGGAGCTGGGTTGGTGCTTGCAGATCCCGTATCGATGGCGGAGGGAGCTTGGTTGGTGCTTGCAGAGCTGGTTTCGATGGCGGAAGTAGCTGGGTGGGTGCTTGTAGAGCCGGCCCGTATCGATGGCGAAGGGAACTGGGTGGGTGCTTGCAGTGCCCGTATCAATGTTGGAGGGAGCTTGGTTGGTGCTTGCTTGCGCAAGCCCCCTGCCGATGGCAGAATGGGCTAAATTAGTGCTTGCAGAGCCCGTATCGATGGCGGGCTCTGCAAGTCAGAATTCAGTACCAGAATTTGAATTTTTCCATTTTATTTGCAATTCGACAGTGGTAAGACAGAGAGTAATACCTATTTGTGGCAGGAGATGGTCCCGTTACTATAGAAACCTAGTCATTATCTGTTTTTATATTTTGAGTGGGCGAGATATATTCCTGATTATCGTACAAACGGCTGTATAGTAAACACCTCAAATGCCTTTCGACGCCTGGAGCAAATTGATATTGAAAAAGATGTACGGTTCGATATATTTTTCACAACTTCACAAGTAAAGTGCTAAATATAGTTTCTGCTTATTGAGCATGCGAGGGCTTATCCACAATAGTTTACTTAATCAGGGATGACACTCTCAAGGAATAAAAAGCCATGTGCACAGGCTTCTTGGGGCGGATCGGCACTTTTGAGTGTCTGATTGGCCGATGACGAATGGTGCTTACCTGTTTGTCCACATCCTAAACGCTAAAAGTACTTCTAATGACAATAAGCCGTTGTGGACACGTACGATGTCATTCCAAGAACATCCCGTGCTACTTGACCTTCTACGCTAAGTTAATATAATTTGAAATCAGGGGACCTGGCAAATATGGATTTTACTCTGTCGCTTCCACGAATGTCGTCAAGTGCAATTTATAAATAGAGCAATACTCGTCCAGTACAGGCGTTCTGTGGTTGGGGAAGGGAAGGGAAATTGCTGGTTAAGATATCAAATAAATGTCATGACTTTTATCATTTTATGCCTTTATGTAACAGAGCGGAAAGTACAGTCATAGTCAAGTACGACATCATTCTCGGCCTTGGTCCGGATATCGACGAACTCACCCGAGAATGGGCGAAGATGACATCAAATATGTGTTTCATATTTCAAAGCTGGAAATCCTCCTCTATTTTTCGCCAACCGCCACACCCTAGTTTGTCAGTGACCCTTTGTAAAAAATCGTTCCAATCTCTAGCCGGCAATGTATCAGATTACCAGGCGATCGTTTGATTATCGATACCATATGCTATCTTTATGGCAAGACAAACCCCACAAACTAGCCTTTGCAAATGAAACCTTTACCTTGTCAAGAAATTTTCATAGGTTTGAAACACACACAAAATTGTCTTCGTGCAGTTATTGAATTCCAAGTTGATCTGCGTGTATGAAGCGTTGATTTAAAAGTTTAGTCGTTCAAACTGTTCGCCGCCAGGTCATTTCCATCCTGGCATAACCACTGAGTGCTTTTCAGACAATCCGCCTGTCGATATTTTTTATATGACATACAGGAGTAAAAAAAGCCTGATCTCAGGATCTATCATTGTTTATTTGGAACATCCATTATCATCTGACTGGGTTCTTGTTCTTCTTTTTTAGCCCTTGGTCTGGTTGGATCGTGCGACATCATGTCCGCCGCCAAGTGCACTGACAACATGACCATCGGCCTTACCAACGCCGAAAACAATCCAGATGACGTTGCTGGCAAACTCTGCACGTAAGTTCGCCCGTTTGATTAATACGTCTAGATTCCTAACTTTCAACATATAAGTTTAGAAGACTTGGTAAAACCTTTACATTTACCCATTAGAAATGTAACTCACATATTCATGATTAGAAAAATGAACATCCTGAACATGGCGGCAATGTATCATCAGATCGTCTGATGATCGATACCGTGGCATCATCTGTATATTTTGTTATTTTTGTCATCGTTTTATCAAATAATTGTGTACATCCTAACCAAACAGTAATGTTGATTTTTCAGCATTCGTCTTGGTGACATTGAGAGCTGTCTGAATACACACCTGCTCGGATGTTCCAAAGATAGTGCGACCAACGTGGATACCATGAAAATCAGATTCGAAAAGATGAAGGCAAATTTAACTCATATTTGCAACAGTGTGAACGGTACGTGGGAATGATCACAACTAAGAATCTTCCGGCTTTTCGACTCGCGTCTTGCAGCACCTTGTACGCTCTTGGCGCCAATATCTTTGCTTCCACTTAGTTGTTCTGAGAAGATACCTGCAGTATCTATAATTACCATCTACTAGTATCTTCCGGTGATGCTTTAGTTGCTCCGGAACTTACAATTTCTTTGGGTCGAAACACGTAAAGAACAAGGCATTACAACATGTCCAAGGTCGAGCACTTTTCACGAGTATAATACATGTATAAGAATGTCTGCGCATACTATATGCGTATACATATATACAATAAGTGATGGAAAAGGACTTGCGGGAGTTATTGGTCCTAAAAGTTGGACCTGTTTTGTAAGCACACCCGATGTAATGTGACTTTTGGAAAACATCACCATTCCGAACAGTATAAACAGTTTCTCTTTCAGGTATCCAAATTACGGATTTTCAATATTTGTCTTGAATGGTTGCCACTCAAAATACAACCATTGAACACTACTGAGGTCGTGTTCTTCCAAAAGATAGCCTGTTTACTCTTTCTTTGTGTTCTCAGGTTGTGATAACATGGTCCAGCGCTCATTGGATCTCACCCAATGCTTCAGTATAGATGTGACTGATAAAGACCAGAGTTGCAGGTAAGGCGAACTCAGCTAGACAGATGATAGACCAACGTTCTGGCTGTGGGAATTAGAGGGGGGTGGGGGCTGGGATCAGATACATCATTGTCGTTCTCATCACCATCAATCGTCATGATTATCATCACCATCAACAGCATCATCATCAGCATCATTATTTACATCATGATAATGTCTTCTTTTGGTGACTTTTTTGCTTAAGAAGTATGGGCTTACAGTATCAACTGTGATTATGGACTCTTTGGCTATATTTGCAAAATGTACACATACATGACACAGATTCCTTAATACAAGATACATTTTATCTGTTTCATTCATTTCATTTTAATATTGCAGCGCCATGTCGACACTTTTGAAGTGCGTCGACAAATTTATGGGCGATTGTGACTTGCTGAAGAAAAACTTCATAGACAATATTCAAAAAGTAAATGACCAGGCGAAAAAGATGGGCTGCGGTGGCTCATCGAAAACATTACGTAAGTTAAAGGCGTAGGTATTAGTGGGCATGCCTGGTATTTGTATATCGGTCTACCCATTGATGACATTTGTATCTATTACGTATTTAAATGCATCCTCAAGTGAAGCAACGTGTTATTTGACACCGAGTTCCAATATAATATTTCATAGGGAGTTGAAATAGCACATCAACAGAAATTTTTGCATGCACTATTTCAATTGTTCCCAACTAAATTGAGTTCTTCCATACTAATAGATCACCCTGTGAGAACTCTGCGGATGGATCACCATGTGATAGCATCTTTAAACTCAATATCACCATTATAGCTATGCAAATCCTTTCGAACTGCTCCATGCTCTGGCACTATGCTATTTTCTAGAGGAATCTATAGTATTGACGCCTCTAGCACTTGATGCGATATGTACGTTTGGTAATTAGGTTCAAGGTTAAAACTACCTTAAGTAAATGTAGCAAAAAATTTTTGAACATGAACAAATCAAATAGGGAGGGGGCAATCAGGTTTAGATTAGCCTAACAATGCTTTAGGCTTTAGCAAACCTGTTGGCCAGGTAAAAAAGTAATCTTGCCCTTACGTTCAACGATACTGGTGCTACCATGTTGTTCACAATTAAAACCCGGAGAGGCGGAGAAAGCACAAGGTTGAAGAGAACATTTCAAATCAGAAACAAACGTGTAAGATTTCGAAGGAATGTCTGATGTTCGGAACAAATCTCATGAGGACTAGTTATCTTAAACAATAGGGCAGTGGCAGCGATATTCGCGATCGGTATATGTAATAAAATGCTCTTCAAACCTTTCTTTTTCTTTCAGATTCTTTGCTTTGGACTACCATGGCGATAGTGGTAACAATCTCGGTCACGATTTAGGATGGCGAGAGTTCAATGTACAGCTGCACGGTGTCACAGCAATTCACCAGACTATTGTAAACAATGAACAGTACAGCTGATGCGAACCTAAACGTCCAAAGGTGTTTTTCATTCCCGCACCCATGGTTTTGCTCACTTCTATGAGTTGATAATTGAAGGACGATTCTTGTGGAAAAAAAACATTTCTATGTGTGTGCAATGTCGATCTGTCCTGCCAAGTCCCTGCCGTCCCACCAATGAAAGCATTCACTTTAACGATTGCAGTTTGGTTATGATTGATACCAGTGACTTACGAAGGGATAACAAATGCATGGACAATTAAATCTGTATTGTGTCATTATTAAAGGCCGGCTGTACCATGGGGCTTTCCCGCCGCCAGGCCAGCGCCTTGGTTATTCAAATTACCCGTCGCTATAGCGCCAGGAAGCGGAAGTACCAGCAAGAGACGCCAACTCCTCCCGGCAGATATTTTACTGTAATAAGATAAACGTTGGGGCCGAGTATAGTTTCCCCCTCGGCGACCGCAGCGGGAAAGCGCCGAAGTGGTGTCGGACCTTACTATGGATGTACTTCAAATTCATGAGATGTATCTTGGCTGAGAAAGAGCGCTTTGTTGTCAAGAACGTGGCAAAGGGTTCCTAGCCTTCGATGAATTATTTCGCGGCTTTAGTTAATAGGCAAATTTCGCAACCTACGAGCTACGCATTTCGTACTTCATCGTTCGTAACTTTTCGTGAGGGTTGCAAAACCTGCCTATCTAGTTCGGTAGTGGACATCAGTTCACTTTCGTTGGTGACACACGCAATTAGCTGGTGAGGTCCGTAGGACATTTTCTAGATCAGTGTGTAGAAGTCTGAAAAAGTTCTCGGCAAAGTTTTTGAAATTTCGTATAATTTACCATTGTTTTGATGCACTTTGATATCACAGGCGTACATATTATAACAATACTCGTGCCTTTTGTACTTCTATATAGATAGTATATGTCAGAGGAGTCACGGGCAGCTAAAATACTCGGACGTGTAGACCCATTCCTGTGACGTCATCTACATTTGTGCAAATCATTTTTCACTGTTAGTATCATCTCGTTATGGGCGGTCATAAGTCATGTTTATATAGAGTTTCAGAGGGTTTCACAAAAATATTAGGGACTGCATTAGTGTCAAGGGCCTTGAGGAGAACATGGCGGTAGTCGATGGATTATCCGCATCATATATATACCGAAACAATTCCGCGGAACGTATACAGCCATACGTATAGTAAAGCTGGTTCACCATTTTAACAGCATATTGCAGAAGACTGCCATTGACGGGCATTGTTGATATTCATCCATATTTATTGCATAATATTATATTCATTTACCATAATTCTCCATCAAAATTCTCATCAACATTCACCTAGATTTCACTTTACGTAATCTATGGTTACTGATATGCAAATAAACCACAGGAAGGGTCGACACTTTAAGAGCTTTTCTGGAAGATCGTTTCTGGTTTTTAAGAATAAAACATGCAGTTATCAACACTTTGCTAAAGAAGGCAAAAGAGAAACAGGCCGGAAGTCACTCAATTGCAAAATGACCAGTTGTGATTGGCTCAGATCTAATGTATACACCGGTGATGCAGTATTCTGGTGTTGTGATTGGGCCGAATACAACCGGAAGTTTCTCTAATTCTGCTTTTGGAGAGAGAGAGTGCCTGACCACGAACACCATCAAGTTTCATGATTTCTTAAAGTTTTGGAAATTCCATTAAAAGACTTTCTTAAAGACTAGAAAACTAAATGTACTCAAGTACGATATGCGGAAGCGTATTTGTATATAATCAGCTAGAATATAATATACACCTGTAGTAGAAATGGACACAATTGTTGTATTGATAACATTATGTAATAGTTACTGAAGATATGTGTAAAATTTTATACGTTGTGTGAATGTGTTTATTGGTGATGTATATACTATCAGTAGTTACTATTTCAAAGCTTAAAATATCATTGTGATGTCGTCACTCGTGCATCCACTTCGTAACGCCAATTCGCCACTTTCTTCAAGCAGACACCGTCAGGTGACATGTTTCGACCAATCAAAACCCCCGTATGTGATCATGCATGGTCGTGCTGTCTGTGCCGAACAAGTGTGACAGCTCTTCTGATTCGTCGATACCTGTCAGGAACTCCCAAAATGCTGCTTGAGGGAATTGATGAATGCGTGAAGTGAATCCTGGATTGGTATACCTGATATTGCAGGACTCATTTCGACCTTTTCTAGGGAGTAAATCGTGTACCAATCTAAAGTGTCATGGGTTTTTGAGAGGCCTGGTTTCATTTCATCGCAAACATGTAATCCCAGAATGATTTCGTTAGAAGATTATGCAACTGTTTCAAGTTGAATATCAAACGCTTGAGTTAATAATTGTGGAAATTGTATGACGACTCAACCTTAATAAAACAATGCAATTTTCAAACGAAACGAGATGGTGTATAGGCTTTTTACTTACCGACCCCAAACAAGAAAACTTGAAGTATTTAAAACGTTTCCATGATATACATCTATTTAAAATGGAACATCGTATCAGAATGATCGGTCTGGAGAGCACTCTGCTAGTGTAATCCTGCGCCTGACAGCTTTACGAAAGGGCGATGAACAAGAAAAGTGTGAGAACAAGGATTAAATGACATGATGCAGTTCATATCACACAATCAGTACTATTTTTGTCCCCGATACTCTAGAAATAGGCCCTGCTTGTTCGTAAAGACAGTTTGTCAATCAATATATTTAAGTCGTATAATTCGAGATTCTTTTAAAAACTGCTGAGCCAAGGCTTTGGGGGCACTGACTTACTAGTATAGGCCTATCCTATTCGGGGGCAATAGCAATGGCTACATTAAGGTAAACAATTTCAGACACAGAAATAAAACCTCCTGAGATTTGGTGACATCAGCAACATGAGCGACCATCTTAAAATAAAATTACCCTATCATTACGCTTTATCTTCAGGTATAATTTTTCACATTCTACTTTTCTCTTGGGATAATGAGTGTGCCAGCAGAAACCATGAGTCATTTTCTTTAAAATTCTCGAACACGCGTTGGCAGAGTTGATAACAACTGTCATAGAATCAGAAATCGCCCAGAAAACAGTGACTGTGGTGTTGACATGAAATATAGCTCCTTCCCGACAGTGGTCAACATTTTTGGCCAACGATGCACGTTCTTTTGGCAGCTTTGGAATAAAGGTGGACTTTAGACAGCTGCTGCGGGGGGGGGGGGGGTCAAATTGATGATATCTGGATGGACACAGTTAGGGAAGAGCGGTTGGCCGGGATTGACTTAATGTATTCCTTGTACAAGCGTGAATAATGACGACGTACTGTGGTGGTGTAAATTGATTCAATATGGCTCAAGTCACCTACATGTAGCTCCAAGCTATAGTCTCCCTTTGGCATACAGAAGTCACCATTAAGTTAAATCAATGGCTGCAAACCTATGCAACACAGTTCGTATGACTCCTTCTTCAAAGAGCCAAACAAAAATATCGAATCTTGATCATTTCTTATGCATAATGCAGTAGGCGCTCTCAAGTTGCAAAATGACTAAGGAGTCAGATTTCAGAGCATGGTTTGTCAATTTTATGAAATTCTATGCGCTGGTGTTGTGGTTTCGGAAGGAACTGAGTGGCTACGATTTCTAATTGGTAATTCAAAGATTATTCGTTAACGCTTTCGCTGGGCGTGTGAAGATGGCCGTGCCTCCAATGCCACGTGCCTCCAATGCCACGTGCCTGGTTGGTGGTAGGTATTGGAGCCCTTCTATTCCTTCATGTAAGCTACTAAACCCCTCAAAGCCACTAGTCACAAGTTCCATTTGGGCTTTTAAAACTTTTAGCTCCATCTGACGTAGATCTACGTCAACTTTTCGGCCAGAAATTCCCGCACTTTATTTCTCTAAAGGCTTCAACGTTAAAGCAACACGAACGCCATCTTCAGGGTGAGGAAGGAACTGACTCGACGCGTTGACTTGGGGATTTTTGAGAGGACTGGGAGGGACTGGGAGTGATGATGATGATAGGGGGTCATTTTTGTCACTTTTCAACCGGAAAATGGCTTATCGCCAGCTAATGGGCCTGGTACTCAGCTTGGACGAGTCCTTGATGGCTTCACTGGAGGTAAAAGGACTTCATGCTCAACTGGGCAGAGTCCTTGATGGATAGGAGCCAATGTATTTGAAAGACTCTGATAGGAGGCAAGCTCCTGGTGGTACAGCCAAGAGTTGATGGCTTAACACTGGTCACAGGCCTGGTGCTCAGCTGGGATGAGTCCTTGGCTTGATGATAGGCAACAGGGAGGGGTTCTCAGCTGGGATTAGTAGTAGCTGCATGGCTTAAAGCTGACGGGTCAAATATACTTTCCCCGACAGTGAGAACAACTTCCTTTATTTCTTTGGTCAGTGATTAAATGAAAGAGACTCTTTCAAAAGAATAACTCAAAGACAAACTCAATGTCATTTCATGTTATTTGCTTTACATATATATGAGTGCATGTACGCATACATGCACTTAGCATGGACATGATGGGCTATACATTCAGCATAACTGAAGAGTTCAAACTGATAAGTCACAACATGTATATATGAAAGTACTTAAGGGTTTTTTTGATAAAAACAACTCAGAGACTGTGATGAACTCCCGGACAGGTTCAGATTTTGACATGAGAACAAAGTATCATTTTGACGACAAAAGTCGCGATGTTAATGTCTGGATCTCAACTGACCTCACTAAAGCGTATCCATTGTACATGTTACAAACACAGCAGTAATCAGATTTATGTTCATTCATTTATTTTATATCATGGTACATGTGAATGTAGTCATAAGTTTAAGAAGAATCCTTATAGCCAAAGCGTGTCTGCGTAAATCGATTAAGTTCTACCATTTCGACTTCCCCTTCTTTTTCTTCTTGCTCGAAGCAGCAGCGGGTTTTTGTTGGCGTGGCCCTTGAGGGGCGGGTGCACTGCTTGATCCTGCCTGAGCTTGACCAGGCCTTGGGGAACCTACGTCACTACCGCTGGCAGATGGGGAGGGCGCAGCTGGTTTACTTGCATCGCTAGAAAGAAAATAAGTCAGGTCATTACACTTGCAGTATACTTCTGTATGCCAATTTTCATAGTTAAACAAAACTTATTTAATCTTAACCTTGATGACAGGTGTTAGGTAACTTTGAAATCTTGTAGTTATTTCACAAAATATCCAAGACCCCAAGACAATGATTAGGCATTACACTTACTAAGCATCGGCACCACCACTGGCAGCACCCTGGGGTCCCTTGCCAATGTCCTTCCTCTTATCTTTCCTCTTGCCACGGTAGTACGATCGTTCACGCTTAGGGAGCCACCTCTCGGGGTCAGTCTCGCCGTCCAAGTTCTTGGGAAGTTTACCCTTCTTTTTCTTCCGATTCTTCTTCTGAATCAGTTCATCGCCATGGGAACCACTAAAGAAGAAAAAGGCTTTACTGTCTCTACTGTTTTGCAGACTATAAAACATCTAACCCACTGACCAGGTATTCAGATCTAAAAGAAACTGCCACCTTTACAAGGACAAATTCATTCCTAGACTCAAAACAACAAAACTGAATTCAGGAAGAGAACTTAACAAAATGTTATACTTACGGTCTAGGAGACTCGATCTTGGTCGACTTCTTTACATATTTCTGAGTCAAGTTGGATACCGTCGACTCCAAAGCTGCTACATCAACATCAGTAGCCATCTCGGTCAATGACGGCAGGTCTTTACTTATCCTGAGGGGAAGAGTTAAGGAAGCTTGTGACCCTGTCAAAGACCCACACCAACGTCACTGCATCTGTTATCGTATTTTTGTCACAACAAGCAAAACTAAGAGGCCTTTTCGCGAGTATGGAACCGGTTTGTAACAGACACAATACACGTACACATCAGTCTGCAAAAAGGATACAATTGCGCTTTCTTGGCATCAAACTTTGAATAGGCGGAGATGAGTTGGGCTAAGGTCTTCATGTCCTTTGGATCCCTCCTGGAAAATAAAACAGAACTTGCATCTCGATATGTATTGACAGAATAATACATGTACATGTAACAGACGGCCAAGGACACAGAGTGAATTACTCATTTTTTGATGAATGAAAATCTTATCTTCACAACACAAAGAAAATATTTCCGACCCAGATAAACTTGCGCCATCATATTTGAGAGGTCACTCAAAAACCACGTGAGGACAACTCGCTCTTACATTTTTGGTGTTACCTACTACAATATACACTTACCTTCTGAGTTCTTCAAGCATCGTCGTTGCCTCTTTGGGACTTCCATGCTTCAGCTGGAAGTTGGCATTTGCCCTCATCAGAGCAATCAACTCATCAGAGTCAGGCTGGAAATGGAAAATATCTTCATGAAGCATACACTGGTCTAGACCGGAACCCCGAGAGTAATTCATAGTTCACAAAGTTAGCAATGGCTGACGTGACATAATGCAGAGAATAGAGCATAAAAGTGAAAGTCTACTGGATTAATTGAATTTTCTGCTCTTTCAATTGGAGCTACAATCAGAGGTATGACATCATATGCAGCAGATCAAAGTGAAAAAATACAAAAATGCCCGCAAGAGGAGGTTGGTGGACAGGAACATCAAATTTTCCAACTCTTTTTATCAGATACTTACATCGTTTTCCTTGTACCAGTTGACAGCAGATATGAGAACCTGCGATGCGGCCTCCTCATCCTCTCCGTTCAGGTACAACGTCACCAGCGCCGACACGACACCAGGCTTGTAGCTCAAGTCCCCCATTGTCTTCAACACGTTGCAAGCCTTGTACCAATGCTGCTGCTGCAGGTAAAGCTGTGCCAGGGTCAGCTTGATTTGGATCGAACATTCCGGGCTGTCGTCCACCTTTTTCTGGAGTAATTCTGCTGCCTTGTTGGTCTGTTTCTCTCGGCAGAGTTGTCCTGCTTGGATGAGGATAGGATTGTCCAGGTCTAGAAAAAAATACATCGTACATGTAAGGCCACACTTGTTTATTTGTTGGATTATGGAATTGCCCCAAATCAAAAACCTGAGTCGTCGAAAACCTGAAGTATCAGTTAATAGTTTCATATTCCTGCCTCAGAAGTATAAAACTGTCATACTTGGATGAGAAAGAAGGACGCAAAGGAATCAGGATGCACTTCCTTAAGGCAGCTTCAATTTGAGACAGCGGGGAATTGGGAGCGAGCAGACACACCTGGATACTTGGCCTCAAGGTTTTTCGCAGTTCTCTTGCACTGGTCTCCCTGGTTCATATACATGAACAGCAAACACTGGTTCAACTCGATGACTTTCTTCTGTTCCCTGGTGAGTTTCTGCCCAAGGTTATCAGCGGTGGCAACTTTAATCTTCTTCTTCGAGTCGAAAACGTTTTGATCCTGGAAGGGAGGTAAATGCAGCTCAAAACCATACAACATTTTAAACACCTCGATTGCGACGTAGCATTGTATTGCATGTATTTTACACAGTCTTTTACACAGTCTTTTACACAGTCTTTTACACAGTCTTTTACACAGTGCCTAGTTTTTGTGGCAGCGGTTTTGACTTTCTGATTTGACTGAGACATGTTTTGATCATGAACGGCAACATGAGGTCCAAGATAACCAACTAACATTTCCATAGCTTGTTCCATGCATGAACTGACCGACAATGTGACCTGGTATTTCTAAACCAAATGTTGGGTCACAATTCTACATATTATTCAAATTACCTTGTTGATAGAAACAATGTTATTAGAAGCTACAGCTGCAAGTCCAGAGTCGGAAGGTCTGAAAAGAACGATGCAAGAGTATGAGACTAAGAGTCGTTTTTTTCTTCTAAACTTTCTTTTACATTTGCTAGCAAGATTATCCACCTCCCTGCAAAGCTTGGAATGCCCGCATCCTAAGGGACTAGACCTCTAATGCATGCTCTTGTGCCTGGAAATCTCCAATCAGGAATCTCCAATCATGAATAGCATAGACAGTCAACAAAGAATGGTCAATGCAATTTAAGGAGACAATACCACTTTATCTAATCTGTTTGCGTCTAGTAAGCTCTCGACTTACTTTGATTTCACCACTTGATTGTACAACTTGAGGGCCTCTTCCATCCTGTTCTGGCACTGAATGGCATAACCCAACTGAACATGGATAATGCCCAGCTCACTCTCAATCTCCTCTTCGGTGACATCTTGGTCTTCCTCAAGGGTTTTTCGGCAGAGATCCTCCGCTTCTCTAAGCTTTGCTTCAGCCTGTTTGTAAAGGCCCCTCCCAATAAGGAAACAGGCATTGTTGTAGCACAACTCAAACGTTTCCTCGCGCAGACCTGTCTCATCACCCTGAAAAACATTTGAGTATTTAACTAGAAAAGTTGAGACAAGTCAAAACTTTTAACTAGTCCCATTGGCAATTAATAGCATTAGTGTGTATTACTGCGTTTTTTTAAAGATAGCTCAAAAAGGATTTAATACTAAGACGTTCAGACTAAATGGCAAAGATCCGCCTCCATCACCAAAAACTTCAGGAATAGTGACCTGAGACAATGGCAGAGGGATGATAAGTCTAGTCAGTAGATAGAAGAACCAGGTGCCACAACTTCCAGCACAGAAAAGAACTAACATTTTCCTCAAGGATAAGCAAGTTAGCCATGGTCTGGAATAACCTACCATGTCATTATCTGTCCATTGCTGAAGTGCTGCCATTACAGCAGACATGTTAGTCTCTCTTTCGTATTCAAAGTCATCCTGAAGAGAAAAGTAAAACCCTATCAAATCATTGACATGAATTAAAACAAAATGTGCACCATCATGGCCAGATCATTTGACTTCACTTCTATTCTTCTTTGACAAAAGTATGCATTCTCTTACCATAGAGTGTTTGACAAGGTCCTTGTAGACTTCGTAACATTCATCATATTCTTCAAGACGGTAGAGCTGAAAATGGAAAGCAGATGGATGAGTTGATGTTTACTAACAGGCACTGCCCATGATGAAGGAATATCGTCTAGAGAACTCCATGGACTGCTAACTGTATAAGGTCTTTGCAAAAGCTTTTCCAGGGCCAGAGTTCACACAGATCTACCTAGTTCATCCATAAAAGTGTTTGAATTCAATCATTACCAGTACAATTGATTAATCTCTTACCACTTGTGCCATCAGTTCCTTCAACCTAAGATCTTCGCTCTGAGAAAATCTCAAAGTTACCAGTGCATCTCTGGTTCGGTTCAGACGGTATTCACAGTAAGCTTTCTCGAACATCAAGACTCTGGAATGAGAAAAAGACTCAACATCGATGTTCAATCATAAAGGAGTCTCTTTGGGTGAGGCGGGAGAAAACTACTGATATTTTGCAAGTCTTCTGGTGAGGTTATGGTTTTATTCGGGCTTTTTTCGACAGTTAGCTCATGGATGTATTCTAGTAACAAAGATAATTGCCAAATTGGTGCTTGTGATGATTACATGTAGGCCTACTTAGCAACTCACCCACTGATTTTAGGATTTTTCCTGATCTGTGTGAGGACATCTTCAAATCTATTTAGGTGAATGAGACAGACAATCTTACAATGGAAGGCCTCCTCATCATCATGAACTTCTTGGAGAACTGCAACATCAAAAGAGAAATGAAGTACAAATACATGATTACTGGAGAGGGGGGAGGGGCTCTGGCCTGCCGCCTAGCCTAGGGAGGCATCTTCACTCTGCACTACAGACTACAGTGCTACAGACTACAGTGCATCATGCGCATACATAGTGCATGTATGAATAGCCATAGATATGATACTATTGATGGTAGCTTTTTAAGCTTGCTCCTTTGGATAATGATAGGTTTAGATAGATAGACAAAAGATAGATAGGCCTATCACGCCCTATGCCTATGGCTAGCGCTATGGGCATGGCTGCAAAAAATAAACGCGAGAAATTTGGAACACTCTCAACCGCATAAAGCCACTTTCTTAGGCCAAGAAACGAAAATAAACTTGTGACAAATGATCTCTTACTTTTGTTTGCTACTTTAAGAGCCCGATCATACTCTTGATTTTGCCCATATTTGTTTAATTCGGCGAAAAAAGCCTGCAAATTCACTTCTTTTGGTTGCGCCATGTTTCCGACGTGTGGAATTTCCAGCCCTCCACCGAAGGAGACAAACTGAAGAGTTTAGTTTAACAAATTAACACGAGGTGGCAGAGGATCAGCTTGTCTCATCACAGGCACGTGATGAAGACAATACTCCAACCCAACAGGGACAGCACTCATGAATAATATTATTTGATGAGTGTTGTCAGTTGGGCTAGAGTTTTGATCTTCATGCACCTGTGATCTCATCCTGACATGATTTCAGGCCCATGTTGAATACCCTGTCAGTAGGAGGATGATCTTGCTTGAGCTCAGTCCTAGTCCTCAACTCAATTCTTACTGCTCCATCTCCAACTGACCTGGAGACTGAATAACACTAAAAAACAGTTAATTAGTAATATCAGAAATATACCTTGGTCTCATTGAGACTGATCTCTTGGTCTTGAGGAACCTCCCATGCACTGGACCACTGAGCCTTGTGGACATTAAGAATGTTCACTGGGAAGCTCACTGGAGGCTTTTAAAACTTCAGGAAAGCTCCCTTGAAATGTTGATCTTTCAGAAAGCTCCCTTGAAGGCCTTTACTTTCCTGATCGTTGGGAGAGTGACTAAAATCAATGCAACAACAAACACATAGGTTAGTTAAAACTTCTTATTTCAGGTATGATAACAGACGAGACCAAACACTGGTCAAAAAGTATATGCCAGATAATGATAAATATCATAAAAGACTATTCGTTGTTGAAGAAGGCCAAGTTATGAACTCTCAAAACCAATTGATAACATGTTCAGTCTGCCAACGTCCTTGACAGTTCAATTCAGAAGTAGAGACCACATGTCTATTTCAAGGAAAATGGCACTCTGATTTGTAAGGATTTAACAAAGAAAAATTCAGAAGTAGAACAAAACATTATCATTTTTTAAAGCACTTAAAACCACCGGCACATGGAAATAAGAGCTCAATCGCCCCCCACTGAACTGACAAAGACACCCCGACTAACAACATACATAAAACTTAAAAGACAAGTATGTTGTCAGTGGGGTGTGTTTGTCAGTCAAGGGGGGGGGCGATCGAGCTCTTATCTCCATGTGCCTGTGTTGAAACTGACAACTTGTACCTTTTTGGCGTGAGTGCCATTTCCTTGTTGAACGGACAAAAGCCATAATTTGATCAAACTTGGAAATAACAAGTTTTTCATACTGATGATGATACTTTTGTGTAAGACTGGACTTTATAAAACTTTAATATACAATATACATCTAGTTCACAGTTTATAATTATACATGTACATGTAAGGTAGTTGAAATTTATCAAATAACATATGATATGATTTTAAAGTATAATATTGCACATGGGTGTACTGTAATCCAATATTTATAAGAACCAATAAATAAATGTTTTAATGTAATCTTCGACCTAAAATAGCACAAAAATCTGTCATTCCAAACAAACAGCGAAATGCAGTTTTCCTGAGAAGGAAACTACTGTAAACCATGAAATTTTTGTGGGTATTTTCTTGCAATTTTCATGAATAAACTGTCAAACATTAACTTAAAACATATGATGAAAGTTCTAACTGAAACCATTTACCGGTAAATTTCGGCAGCAAGTGCAATCTTAATTCTACAGCCAATTCCCCAACAATTAAATGGCTTTTGCTAACATTTCAAGATTTAAAGTATACACAGTCATCTTCAGATTTGATAGGACAACTCTCCCTCACACTGCACAAACCTTAGATGCGACACTCGCCATCAGAGATGAAAGGCCTACATGTACTGTCTAAAATAAGTGACAAGTGCAGTGTTTTAGAGTGTTTATAGTGAACATAATTTGTCAAATTATACCAACCAAACAGTACAGTAAAGGTGTACATGAAGAGGTCATAACTGGCACGAATGAGAAACTGCTGTGATGTGTATAATAGTATACAATAACAACAACAAAAATCTAACGTTACAATAAAAGTGAAAAGTTATTAATAGGTTTATAGAATAAATCCTCCATTATGCATAACTCATTTGCAATGAAATAAAAATTAAATACTCCTAACAGAATACATGTATATATACCATACAATATCATAAGTACAGAACTATTTATTTATAAAACTTATCAAACAAAATAAACAAAAATACAGTCTGTTTCAAAAAGACATCATGCAGAACAATAAAGTCTTATTCTTGCCGGTACTGATATTTCGTTGTGCCAAGAAAAATAATTTTCTAAATCAAATCACATAAACTAAACAACAACAATATTGGGATTTCTGGCATCAAAATACAATTGCAGCATTATCTGTGTTCATTGCTCATTCCTGTAACCCACTAGTCTTTGCACTTAAGCATTGGGCAAAGATCGTTTACATACACATTTGTGACCCGCTCTACCAAAACTAGGCGCTTGTCGCATCTGAACTTGACAGGTTGATATGGACTTGTTGTTCATTTCCCTATTGTAGACCTTTTGTGAAATGTGACCAAATCAGTTTGTAATAGATTTCACAAAAGGTCTACAATAGGGAAATGAACAACAAGTCCGTATCAACCTGTCAAGTTCAGATGTAGAGCGAGTCACATTTTGGAGCAAGCTGCAGAGCATCAAATCCCAGCCGATATGCAACAGCTCTCAAATTATTGGCAGATATCGGCCAAAATGTGTCATAAAAAAAACACTATGGCTTCCATCTTAAAGTCTTGATTATGTAGTCGAAGGAATTTCGGGTTGTACAGACAACATCATACTATAAGAACACCATGCAATATAACAATGCAAATACGTCATGTGACATAAAAACTGTTAAGTCAGAATATCTGAATCGATTGGACGGTTACACCTTGTATTGTTTAAAATGAGGTCAAGACTTGTGAAGTTTCAAGTGATCCTGTTTTACAGAAGAAATCAAGTATTCACAGGCAATTCAACTGGTTTCCTCTCATTTACTAATGCAGCAGTCAATGCGAATCCTGTACCCACCCTCTCCCACAGACTTAAGACTTCCGAAAAAATATCCATGTCAAAGTATACAACGCCATATTTCAAAACAGTAGTGGCATCTGCATGCACTGGCGAAGTGCTGGGTGAATTAGTGTCTTATTCATACTCTAGAATAAAATGTTGAGTGTCAACTAAATAGGTATTGCCTGAGTGGATTGAGGAGGTATAGGGACCACTGACCACTGCATAACTGCCAATGCTGATTTTCTGTTGCTTCCATGATCCCACCCATGAAAACATCATTTTAATGCAACACATCGAGAACGTCTGTCTTATAGACTACTGGCAATGAAATATGTCAGTAACTGAATATCATATTTCACTATTGTATGCTTAAAAGCCCATTCTACTTGATGTATTATCTTGAGAAGAAAAATGAAAAATTCTACCTTTTAACACACAATTTGAATTCTTAAAGGAATGTAATGTCCCCGGCCCTGCCATCTAGCCTACCCTAAGGAACAAATATGTTCTCATCCAACAATACTGCTGCTTGATTTATCCTGCTGGCTTCAACCTCTTCATCTGTTCTCTCGCATACATGTATTTGTTCGGTGTTGCAGTTTTTGTCTTTATTTACGTCGTCGTTCTCCTCTCCTTTTGGCCTCTCAAACAACGTCTCGCTGTCCTCGCTCACGCTTTCCTTCAAATCCAAACGAGGGTGTTTCTTGCGCAAGATAAACTCAACCAGGACCTTTTCCTTTGGTCGTGACACTGGCAGATATTTGTAGCTAAGAGATTGTCCGTCGGGCACATTCCAAGAGAAATGTGAAAGAACTTTAAGAGTGGTCGTCTGAAAACACAATAACATGATATTAACCTACATGTAGAGGAAAGAAAAGTAAAGAGCTTTCTAAAGGTAAAATGATTGTTCCATGTTCAGTGCTTCTTACAAGCACTTTGGGACAAAAACTCTCCTACTCTTCAAGCAGACTCTATTGAGTATCGTAACAAGTGCTACTACTATACAAGTACACAGCAAGACTGGATCAGCATGGGAACCAAGGAGTGGCCAGGCCTGGAGTCGTTTGGACCGTTGCAGTCTCAAGAGTGGATGTGCCCTCTGAAGAGTTAGAAAAATCAATGGCAATGACACTCCAGCCTGCTGTGAGCTGATTGCCTGATGTCAGAGATCAAGATTCACCCTTTTTAATGTCAAGCATGCCTACCTTCAGAATATCCCAAACAAACGTCCGGCCAATACATATTCTTGGTCCAAATCCAAAACACAGGAGCTTATCAATATCTTGCCTGAAAATGAAAACCGATCGACACTTTGACCAGATGTTTGAAAGATAATGATTGAATCAGAAGATCAATGAATCAGAATATGTAAACATGCCCTTGCAAACTGTCACTGAACATTGTAACCAAGAGAACAATTGAGCCTCTTTACTATACCAAAGCCCTCTGCAACATTTGACACGTATTCATTTCGACGGGGTCTTCTTCTTCTTCAGTGTTCGCCCTGCACTTGGCAGTGTTCTTCTCCAGAGTGTACACAGGATGAAAAGTTTGATGTGCCACTATGGTCCAGTTGGGTTTACTGACCACGTGACGCTGTCTCCAGCAAGAGGTAGAGTCCACGCCAGGTACTCACGAGGTGGGGTCTTTTGTTTGCACTGACATGAACACTAGATACAAGCCACCTTGGTTTTAGAACTGGTCCAACTTCTATCGAGAATTCCGTAATGAATTCGGAACCAAAATATCTGAAACACTTACTTGTCTCTCCATCTTGAGGGATCAAATCCATCCGGATTATCAAACGCCTCAGGATCACGATGGGCAGCTGTTGTCGTGTAAAGCACTGAGTAACCTTTGGGGATCCGATATCCCTGGCATTCTATGTCTTCGTTCGCCAGGCGCCGACCGCCAAAAAATGGCGGCCATAGACGCAAGACCTCGAGAAGGAAACGATCATGGTATTCTGGATCTTTTTCTATCTTTGACAAAAGGTCACCCTGAAAATGAATGAGATGGTCTGTTTAATATGTTTGCACCAAAAAGTTTTGTTTTGGCAGATTTCCAATAAAAAATCACTTTTGGCCACTTTAATTTTCATAATCTTGGATATTCGCGAGATCTGCGACAGTTAAACGCCTGCGAAAATTTCGCGGTTTACATTTGAAGTACAGAATAATGATACGCACCTTTTCATAGAGGTTTGCTGCGAGAACAAAAGAGGTCATCACCGCAGCTAGTGCTTTGGGAACGAGAGCACACGTGAACAGCAATAGGTTGTTGTTGGCATCTTCAGGTGATGGGAAATTAGTATCAGCAAACTTTGCGCAGAGACCTCTCGGAGATACAGACAACTTCTTGTCGATGATATTTGATAAAGCTTCCTGAAATAAAATTGGAAGTATCTTTAACTTAAACCTCCTAAAAGATATCACCAAGGTATTAATTCTAATTCTCAAAGAGGTCAAAACAAAACATTTGCAATCATCGTGACTTGTCCTTGGTTGCGACCACAAGCACCTTGCGACCTTGGTTGTCCTTGTCCTTGGTCGCGACCACAAGCACTGCTGCGATCAAAATGAGGCTTACCAATCGTTGATATTCTGCTAGAATGGCCTTTTGATTAATGCTGGGTTTTGACCAGAAATAACTTGGCTTTGAAGGGGCAACTGAGATGAGCACAAGACAAATAAGCTCGAGAAACCAAATGCTCCACACAATTGATAGCAAATGAATATCAATCAATATGGATCTCTTTTTCACATTAAGGACTCACCTTGGCTTCAATGGCCTTGCCATAACCAGATGAGTAGGTAGAGAAGCCAGGTAGAGGCAGCTTCAACTTCATTGGAATTGATATGATACCTGAAATTTAGAAGCAGAAGACTGACACAAAAGCCTATCACTGGAAGATAGGCCATTTGTACAGGTGCTGCTCAACCAGCTAAATGACGTCGACACAGTTTATCTTCTTTATTCATACAAAGGACTTCAATCAACAGTGCAGGTGCAGATACATAGGTATGAAGCTGCCAAACCAAAACACAAAATGATGATGAGGAATGATCCTTTTACGTCTTTCAACCACACAAGAAAATAACTTGTCATCTACATGTAACGTTGCCCGTATCGATCTAAATGCAAATTTTCAAACAACCTAGCTCATCTCCAAGATCAAAAGGAGTCATTCCACTCACCATGCCAGTGTTGCGTTGTCAGTTGGATGATCTGACTGGCTAGCTCCTGGGACTGTTCAAAGTCTAGGTCCAAGAAAAGAGTCAGGCAAATCTCGGTGGTCAGTTGTTTGAAGTATGTATACACAGGTAGAGGAGATTCAGCTTCATCTATCCCAGCCAGTAGTTTGTTCACTAATCTGAAAAGGATACATGGAAATTAAAGGTTACGAAAAGACTGACAACTAATTAAGCTTCAGAGTGAATCGAAAACTGTGCCACAACCAAAGTATGTCCTTTTTGGCAAGGGCAAGATGCATACTGGTATATAGTTGATCATAGTTTCCAGCAAACTTATAGAGGAGGGCAGAATGTAATCAGCCTATGTTGAACCAAGGCACCTCAACCAGCTTTAACGAATCAACTCGGTACATGTAGTTTATAGTTACCTGTCGACAGTCACATGGAAATTCTTCACGGCAGCGTCATTGAAGAGATGGGACATGAGCTGCCTCAGCTTGGCTGCCTTTTCTCCTGAAAGGTCAAATACTTCGAGTCATGTTGTTGTTAATTGGGTGAATGCATGATATGCCTTGAAACTTTATGATATCATAGTTTGGAAATGAAACTGATGTGTGAAAGAAGTAATCAGTGATTTAAAAATGCATCATAATCAATCATTTAAAACTGAAGACTCACCATCTGAATACAATATGTTTTCACCAAAGACATCTCCCATAAATGACTGATAACCAAGGTCCGTTTTATCAGCGTGGTCTGAAGGTAAGAAACGATAAATAGATTATCAAGAATCATGTCATTCAGGACTAATTTATTTAATCTTGTAGAATTTAGTTATATTAGCTTGTAAGTAATTATGACAAAACAGCTGACAGTATTGTCCCAGAAAGCTATCACGTGTTAATTTCTGTGCTAATGAGAGGTGGTGAGCAATAAGCTCAGTTAAACCATTTCACGATATGGGGCATTTAGCCCTGGTATAAGTAAGCTAAAGCAAGTATCAGCTAATTAGGTACGGTAAGCGCTGTCCCTTACTAAATGACAAACACTTACTATCAAGAAGTTCCTTTACACCGTAATATGAAGCTATAACCACAGCCGGCTTGTTGAGAACTCTTGTCACAAATAATCGTGACTTATTCTCTCTGATTTTCTTGTCGACAAATTTCACAGGATTTTTGTAGAACTCAAGAGATTTGTCACCAATGACCGCAAAGCCAGCACTTCCAGGTAAAGACGCCATTTTGAAGATGTCAATCACGATCCTAACCTGCTTGGAGAGTTACACTACATCTGTTGACGTCATTATCTGAAAAGCACAGCCAGTCAGCGCCCTAACAAACTTTGTCGAAATGCTCTAAACATCAATATGGGTATCTAGGCCCTTTGCCAGGCCGCTGCGATGTAGGTACGTACCACCTAGTGTTGGGAAAACAAACTATCTTTACAAAACATCTTCAGGACAATCACGGTCACACTCCACAGCTCAAGAGACAACAGGGGAAATGGCCGGCGTCTCCAACTTAAAAAGCTTACTGTAGAATTGGTTTGTTTTCCTGACCCGAGGCGTAGGCCTACTGACAAGGGCCAAGGCAAGGGGCCTATGGGATGCCATAGCGCTAGGTAGGTCAGTAGGTACAGTCATGGCTCATGCACCAACTCACTACACTAGCAGTGACTGATGCAGTAGCACTTAAGGGTTGACCAAAATGGCGGTACATATAATTGATCCCTAAGCAGCTGAATTGTCATGTCAAAGGCTAAAATTTTCATCAAATTACACAGGCCATTGATTGAATTTTGATTGCAGATGAGCGAGGGCTGCAACCCCCAAATGCTTGTATTTCTATTTTTGTAATTGTCCACATTGTGGAAGAGCCGCGCTTAATGTAACATGTATTTGTAGATTATCACTTTAACTATGTTTACACATCAATATTTAACCATCATTAACACGAATTGATCATTTAAATCACCAAATAATTTCAGATAGAGAGAATAATCCAATCATTGACCACCATGTTTTTTCGACCACGACAGTAAACTTTGGCACACCATTTCCTCACGAGCCGATGTAGCACATCTTGACCCTCAAGCCTTGGATAAACTATGAGGGGAGGTAATGGACCGATTAACTCTGATGGTTCAGAACGATGTAGCAGCACAGGCAATGCAAATAAGTGCACAAGTACACCACAGGAGCACATCTCGACCCTCAAGCCTTGGAATTGGATCCACTCCAGAATGAGGGAAGGTAACGGACCGATTAACCCTGATGGTTCAGAATGGTTCAGGAGCATGAAGTAAATGCTTTTACAAAAGGAGAGAAGTTTTTTGAATTTCAGGTTTGTTTTGTTAACTAAACTGCAGGGGGCTTTCTGGTTTAAAATCCTCGAGATGCATTGTCAGTAACCCCAGTGTTTAGCCCTTCCCCTGGACCTCCAACCCCCCCCCCAACTGACCATGATCCAGTGGCCTGTGTTCAAAGCCTCCTGATGGTAAGGTCGGATGGGAGTCCTCCTGATTCATCCCGGAATCAGAGAAATTTAATATTCTAGGGATGACCTCCTTGATATAAAGGGAAAGCCAGAGTCCTAGAAGGAAACCAGCTGACAAGACAGTTTTGCCTTAAGTCTTCCACGCAACATGACGCTGGAGATTTTTCCATGCAGATGATACAGGTGCATAATGGCAGTGCATCAGAAAATTTGCCAACTCTCACAGGGGAAACACCATCAATGTTTTTGATAAAAGAAATTGAGGCAATGCAAATTAAAGTTCATACAATTTATTCTCTAAACTACTACAATGTTTTTGCTGGTACTACATGTACATGAATGATCAGAAAAATCAAATAACTCTCGTCTCAGGAGTTAAATGTGACCCTCTCTGAGAAAACCAAGCTAAAGTCGCTGTGAACTTCGCAGTATGAAACAGACTTGTTGTTTTATTTCTCTATTGTAGGCCTTTTATGAAATCCGAGTCAAAATTGATCAACTTCGATTTCACAATAGGACCACAGAAGGAAATGAACACTCAAGTCTGTGTCAACCTGCCAAGTTCAAGGCAACTTTAGCTGGGTTTTCTCAGAGAGGGTCACAAATTACAACACCTACCTTTCAGTTCACCAAACTACATGTAGTTCACCAGGAAACAACGGTATATTTTCACGGTAGCCAAGCTAAAGTAATTAAACTGAGTGAGTCCCATGGTCCACTACCTCATTGGTAAGCAGACGGTGAACAACATCAGTGCAAAGTTTGAGACATCAATTTTACATATAACTCAAGTATCGGCCAGACGTGACACTGACAAATAATGAATGAACACGGAGGTACAACATGATTGTGTCATGTGACAAATTTTACTCAACCATTCATGATCGTGTTTGGGCAGATTCGGATAAGATTCCATAAGAATTTCAAAGATCTGTACGACATCAATGATAACACAAACAACAACAGCATTGTTTACTCCTTCCAAAGTATGATCTGAAAATTTCACTCTTATACCTCCTGAAGAAAGGGTTTATATCCATTGAGAAAGAAATTCTTTGTGTAACAACAAAGTGCAGAGGAATTTTGCCCCGCAATGACAAAAACCAAGGCGATGAACCGATGTACATTTCGTCCTAAGACCCAGTTACATGTACATGTACATGTAAATGTTGAAATAATCCTCCAGAATCAAGAAGTCTTTGTGGATTTGTTCAAAAGTAGGCATTAGATGACCAATCAGTTTGGGGGTAGTTTTGATTCAGTCCCATCTGCTGAGAGAGCGTTTGGTCTGTTTCGGAGGTGTACTGCGTTGATGATCCTTGGTCATACTCATACCCATAGGTGGCACTAGCTGTGCCGTACTGAGCAGAAGCGTTTGTCTGGAAACAAACAGAAAATACTTGTTACAATGACACTGAATATTGAATGCAGTTTATTATGATTACTCTCCTCTGTCTCTAAAATTAAATCAATAATCCTTTTTAACTTTTCAATTAGCACTATGATCGTCAGCAGTTGGAACACACTTTCCAGATTTGGTATCCGGTTTAATTGGCTTCTCCTAACTACCTGACACCAGCAGTGAATTACTCACCGTATTTTGCCAAGCGGTGGCAGGATAACTTGGGACTGGTGCAGCCTGCACTTGGTTAACCTTGCCCACCCCACGACCCCTTCCACCACTTGTTTCTGTTGCCTGAAATCAGAAGGTATACTTGAATAAAACGTACAATACTACATGTTATCAATTTTTAGGTTGATCTAGCGTTGATGACATCACAAGACAGTCCACCAGAGACGTTACCAGAGGTATCCACAAGTCAATTTAAGCCATTTGACCTCTGTAACCTTGAAAAATTAATTACGAACACACATGGAGGAATTTTTACCTCCATTTATAAATCAGAAACCATGTTAGCCCCCCTCCCCCAACTACCAGACAGCAGAAGTGAATTACTCACCGCATTTTGCCAATCAGTGTTAGGATAGCCTGACCCTGCCGATTCCTGCGCTTGGTGGCTCTTGGCTCCATGACCAACTCCAGCAGTAGATGACTGAAATCATAAGGCATATAAAAGATTACACTACAAAGAGCTCTTTTTCTTCTTCAGATCTGGATCCATCTGGACACATCCGGAGGAGTTTTACCTCCATTTATGAATTAGAAACCATGTTAGCCCCCCTCCCCCAACTACCAGACAGCAGACGTGAATTACTCACTGTACTTTGCCAACCAGTGTTAGGATAGCCCGACCCTGCTGTTTCCTGCACTTGGTTAATCTTGGCTCCACGACCGACTCCAGCACTAGATAACTGAAATCAGAAGGCATATTCCAATAAAAGATTATCCCAATAAAAGTACATGTAGCTTCTTTTCTTCTTCAGATCTGGATCCATCTGGAGGAGTTTTACCTCCATTTATCATTAGAAACCATGTTAGCCCCCCCCCCCCTCCCTAACTACCAGACAGCAGAAGTGAATTACTCACCGTACTCTGCCAACTAGTGTTAGGATAGCCTGACCCTGCTGATTCCTGCGCTTGGTTAACCTTGACTCCACGACCGACTCCAGAACTAGATGACTGAAATCAGAAGGCATTCTCCAATAAAACATTTATCATAACAAAAAAAGCAAAACATTGTTTTTTCTCCCTCCATTCCAGATCCATCCGGACATATCTGGCGGAATTTCACCTACAAGTAAGGAGAAGTAGCCATGTTAAGCCCTCCCAACTCGCAAATCTCGCCCGAGACCAGAAGTACATTACTCACCGCATTTTGCCAAGCAGTCTTAGGATAGGTTGGGACTTGCGAGTCCTGTGCTTGGGCAACCTGGGCTCCACGACCAAGTCCTGCACTTGATTTGGTTGAAGCCTGAAATCAGAAGGCATACGCCCATGAAACATCATTATCACAACAAAAAGAGCAAAAAATCGTGTGTTTTTTCAGAAAGTATTTCACTGACAGGTACATGAACAGGGTAATTCCTCTTCCTCTTATATCACCTGACACCAGCAGGACACTACTCACCGTATTTTGCCAAGCAGTGTTGGGATAGCTTGAGACTTGTGTGGTCTGCACTTGTGTAGCCTTTCCACCTCTCTTGCCTCCACCGCCCCTTCCACCACTGGATCCGGTTGAAGACTGTAATCAGAAGGTATACTAGCATAAAACATACAATGCTACATGTTATCAATTTCGAGATTTGTCTATAGCAGTGATGACATAGCAAAACAGTCCAAAAGAGATGCAAACAGAGCTCTAACGGTGTCCATTTCATAGAGAACATCATGAAGTGCATAACACATTTATGGGATTATTTTAAACACAGGCAGTGGCTTACTCACCGCATTCTGCCAAGCAGTGTGAGGATAGGTTGACTCGGCACTCGTTTCTGTTGAAGCCTGAAATCAGAAGGCATACTCAATTCTTTTACTTAATTCACTGAATTGTGTTGGGACTCAAAATTTGACTTTAGACTAAAATAAACTTAGAAGAAGTGAACCAAGTACTTTTTGCGGCCTGACTGCAGAATTTACTGCCACTTTTTTTCCTCTTATGATAAATGCCCTTTATTTTGTCACTAAAACCGAGGCTAATGAACTTTTTTTGGGAAACGGCAGTTAATTATCAAGTTGCTTGTTTTTCACAGCGGCCTAAAAGGACGTGGACATTTAACGAGGTCAAAGTGTCAAAGAAGACAGGATAAATTAAATGACCATGGGCCTGATGTTTTGAGTTCAAAAATGAAAGACATACCATCATCTTTTTCATTTTGGACCTGACTTCATCGTAGGGGTTTTCTTTTGCCTGAAAAAAAACCCCATTATGAAATGCTTATACTGTAAACCGCAAAGTTCACGCGGGTGTTTTATTCCATAGATTTCATGAATAGCGTAGAATTACAAAAATAAAAACTTTGAAAAAACTTCTTTTTTTTAAATTCCGTCAAAATAAAAACTTCCAGAGTCCCTTACTTCTAATATTCAGTTAGTTTGGAAAATTTACCTGAGATTGTCTCTTCTGAGTCTTCTGTTGCTGGTTACCTTGACCACCCCACTGTCCTTGCTGGTTTGGATGAAATCCATCTCCCTGACCTTGGTTTCCACGCTGTCCTTGACCCCAACCTTGGCCTCCACGACCTCGACCTCGACCTCTCTGTCCTTGCCCCTGGCGCTGACCTTGACTTCCCATCCCTTGGTTGTAACCAGAGCTTTTCCCACCACCCTTTCCACTCATGCCCCTTGTTCTGTACTCATCGAGCATCTCTTCTTCACGCATCTTCAAAGCCTTCAGTTCGCGCTTACGTTCTTCGTGCTTCATCATCTCTTCCTGCAGCAGACGTTTCTCCCGAATCATACGCTCCTCCCGCACCCTCATTTCCTGAAGCATTTTCCGCTGTTCCTGCAGCAGGCGTTCTTCCTTCATCAAACGGTCACGCTCCTCTTTTACCATCAAAGTCTGCTCAATCATCTCTTCCTCTCGCCTGAAACACCACAGCATTTAACTTCTTTAAACTTGTCTTGAATTGTTTGTGACTCCAGCTTCAATTTAAAGTTTCCTGGCCGAAACATTTGTACAAAACTCTTAAGCACTCAGATAGTACTATTGCTAAACAGCACCCACCTCCAGGCAAAAATAGGTAAGGTGCCGGAAGTAGGGGAATGACTATGATATCAGTAAAGAATCAATGCAAACTTACTGTTGGTTGATCATCTTCTGCTCTTGAACCCGGGGTGGTGCAGACATTTTTCTCATCGGTCCTCCAGGGCCCATAGCCTCAGGTCCAGGTGGTCCAGACATTCCTCTCCTGGGTCCACCAGGCCCCATGGCGTCAGGTCCAGACATTCCTCTCCTCGGTCCTCCAGGGCCCATAGCGTCAGGTTCAGACATTCCTCTCCTCGGTCCTCCAGGGCCCATAGCGTCAGGTCCAGGCATTCTTCTCCTCGGTCCTCCAGGGCCCATAGCGCCAGGTCCAGGTTCTTCAGACATACCTCTCCTCGGTCCTCCAGGGCCCATAGCTCCAGGTCCAGACATTGGTCTCCTCTGTCTCCCAGGTCCCATGGCTTCAGGTGGTCCAGACATTCCTCTCATCATTGGTCCGCCAGGACCCAAATCTCCAGGTCCAGACATAGGTCTCCTTGGTCCCCCAGGTCCCATACCGTCAGGTCCATACATTCCTCTCATCGGTCCTCGAGGGCCCATAGCTCCAGGACCAGGCGGTCCCATCCTACCTCTTCCAGGTCCACCTCTTGGTCCCCTCATCATTGGTCCACTGCTCCCTCCAGGGCCAGGTGGGCCCATTCTACCAGGGGGTCCCATCATCATGCTGGGGGGTCCTGTAGGCCCATCCCTGTTCGGCATCATACCACGTGCCTTTTTCTCCAATTCCAACTGGATGACCTTCTCAACCAATGGGACTTTTACTCCAAGTGAATAACGGACACCTGCAAGCAATCAATCGGATACCTTTAGCATGGCTTTAGTTGAGTTATTGATTTGATGGCATGACAACCTCCCCAACAGATACTAATCTGTAATAATATAAGGGATGTGCTTAAAATTCTTTGAAATCATCCCGAGTACCTGCAATGATACTGAAAACCACCCAATTTTCACGGGCACAGTATTTTTGCCGATTTTGCCAGTAACTAAGATTTACCAAATAAACAATGCGAATTCTATTTTCAGAAATTTTTGCAATTCGGCCAAATAAAAGGGTGCGGATATTTTTTACATATTTTAACAGAATTCTTGATATGGCTACAAAAAGAAGTATGCGTTAATAAAACCCTGCTGTGACCCAAGTTATTCCATAAGTCAACCATGTTGTTTTATAATTCAAAAGGCTCCCTTACCGAGAGTAGCTTTGGGAATAGTTGTTTCTACTCTCTTAATCTTCTGCAGGCCTTTCTCAGCAATCACCTCCTCAGCTAAGGTGGTGTAGGCCTTATCCTTTTCTTCGACGGCTGTCGCAGACTGTTCGTTGATGTCCAGCTTCAGCGCATCTAACTTTTCCTTTTCATGCCGTTTCTGAAATCGTAACGGAATGATATTGAAATCCAGCATGTCACACTTGAGAGCATCCAATCCTTTGGTAGAACTTCTCCATTAATTCCGATGTGATACTCCCATCTTACAAGAGACATGCTTTTAACACAAAAGTGCATCAAGTATTCTGTCAATCACATCTCCAGGGCGTGCGTGAATGGCCAATCGGCATTGGAGACAAACGACAGCTTAGCTCAAGTAAGCGGTTTCTCCATCAGTGATTTACTTTTACAATAGAAGCCACAGGACTTATCGCCAACATCTGCAAAAGCCGATTGAGCAACCGGAGCAAGCATTATAACATCTTACCAGGTATGTCTTGTAATGATGTGGGCTTCCACAGTGGGAAACGACCTCGTTCCTAGGGACACTGCATTTACAGAGGTAGCAACGATACGATAGAATAAGGATCTCTCCCTTCCCCTTCTCATTTAACATCTGTACCACTTCCTTAACTTTTTCACCAGCTGTCGCCGTCTTTTCCTTAGCTTCCGCATCAATTCCTTTGGTTTCGTCCTCCATCTTTTCTTCCTCCACAACTTCTGCTTCTTCTTTACCTGAATGAAAATCATACGCAACATTTTAACGCAAACGTTACCTTCAATGCTACGGTTTTATTTACACAATTTATGAATAAATTTGAAGAAAAGGAATTGCACACGAATATTTATCATTAAAATCATTGAGGAACTCCATTCCCAGCAAAATTTATGCACTTGGAATCTTCAACAATCTTTTAGCGGTGCAGATATTTCTGGTTGACATTTCATTCTTACCTTCTGCTTCTCCTTTTTCTTCCTCCTTTTCCTTCTCGCCGTCTGCCTCTTTCTCTCCATCTCCGTCCTCCTTTGCTACAGTCGTGGCCTTGACCTCATCCTTCTTCTCTTCCTTCTTAGTCTCTGCAGACCTCAGGTAACGATCGCGAATTATGTGCTCTCGGATGTAACATAAACCTGTATACCAGAAGTATCTTAAGTTGACAAATTGCTGCAGACTTTTTGTATAAAATCATGTGAATTCAGAGCCACCCATGTACATATACATGTACCCAAGCAAACATTTTGAGTAAAAAACCTTGAAATAAAACTGTAAAATCAGGTATTTTTGAGTATGATACAATTTGGTTTTCTGAGCAAATTCTGTACCATTTTTGAAGTGTGAAGAAGCAAATCTTCAAAAGGTTTAAAGTACAGCGACCCAAACGGTGGCCATGGTTAAATTTGAGCCCTGTTTTTTAAACTGAACTCCTAAAGCTATCAAGACCAACCTACCTATCAATGGCACGTTATCCTTGTGTTCCTTCTCTTCAGCATAGCTATCTTCAAAACTGACCTCTGAAATAGAACAAATACATGACATATAGAAGTTGGAGGATGAGTTTAGTCAGACCGTCAAATTTTCACGGGGGTATAATTTTTGTTGACAAATATGAAAATTGCAGCAAAAATATTTTTTTTGAAACTGAAAAACTCTTAAATTTCAGTATCCCCCAATATAAAAATCGTGAAAATTTTATTTTTTCCCAATTTTCAGACATTGCAAAAAAATAAACAGGCATGAAAATTTGGCGGTTTCGAGTTGTAAGGTAATGCTGACTGCCCTCATCACAACTGAAGAGTGCACTCAACATGAAGGAGGACACTGTTCAAATCAGTGACCTCCATTTCTTCCAAAAAGAGCCCTAGAAAGGGAAAGAGATTAATGCTGGAAAACAAGAGTAAGTTAGGTGATCAAATTTTTGAACAGAATATAAGATATAATATTTCGAAAGCCCATCTAGGATATGATATATCCATTTCCTTATCTTTAAATCTCTATTAATTCATCAGACGGACCTGAACCACATGGCAAATATCATGCTATTTTCTACATCATTTAGTCGGACTGTCAGACTCGGACTGAGAAGATTTAAAATCAACTGGTAACTACATGTTAACTTCTTGCAGCTACACGTAAATACTACAAATTCAACATTCTCTAAAACCAATAAGCCTATTTTGGCGTTTGTATCATGTACGAACATGACCAACAGAATTTAATACATGGAGAGCTGAATTAGACAAAGACACTGACAGTCATGTCTTCAGCATGCGCTGATCGACTTATTTCTAAGATCAGAGGAAAAGTAGTCACTGGCCAGAGCTTCCATTTGTGCAAGTGAGGGGGTATGTAGACCAAATCAGTAACTTTGGTCTGTTCACAGAATTTAACATTAAACATTAAACATTAAACATTAAACATTAAACAACTGCAGTTTGAGTCAATGAAATGCCCTTTGTTTATAGGTCGACTTCAACTGAAATCAACTCCAAAGTGACTGAATTCAGTCATTGTCATTGTCTGCTTCTTCAGACAGTGACCAGCAAAGGTATTTTTACCAACTTAAGCTCCCCACCCCCACAAGACTGCACTACACATGGAAGCTCTGAAAGTGAATACCTTGGCAAATATGCAAAAATCAACATACTCACAAATGTTTTCACTGGTGTGAAAATGACAGTTGAAAATGTTCATGAGACAGGGCCCTGCTCACCGAGAGTAAAAATCATTATACTCACAAAGATTTTCACTGGTGTGAAAATGATGGCTGAAAGTGTTCATCAGACAGGGCCCTGCGTTCGTAAGGGGAAATATCACTGAACTCACAAAGATTTTCACTGCTGTGAAAATGACATTTGAAAATGTTTATGAGACAGGGCCCTGCATAAGGAGGGAAGAAGTCATACCCACATATATTTTCACTGGTGTGAAAATGATCGTTGAAAACAGAGGGTAAAAATTACCATACTCACGACTATTTTCACTGGTGTGAAAATGATGGTTAAAATGTTGTAAGACTTGAGAAAGCTCAGTTACAGCCAAGAAGCCCGACTGTGAAGTCAGCAGGCTTCTTGTTTGCTGGAAATCTTGACCGGTATGTCTTCATATTTATCGTGGTGTTGTCTGGTTATTCTCCCAATAACTGGCACTGGCTATCGATGGTGCAAATTTGCAGCCATCTTCCAGTTATACTCACCCTTGTAGCCTGCCTGTTGCAATTGATTCTAGAAAAAGAAAATACGAATATCTAGATACAATGGGTCTCCGAACGGAGTAGAAGAAGATGCAATGGGTAACCAGGGTCAACTGGAGGTGGTGCCTTTGATTAAGGAGACTAAACTTAAACCAAAAGGGTTTCAGACTTAACCCCCTGACGCTCAGTGGTATACTCAGTTCAAAAATATAATGCCACTGTTGGAAGAAATGCTTTGCCTTGGAGAGACATACATGTATGTCAGACAAAAATCATTACTTGTGTTTAATACATTATTATTGACATTTCAATAATTCAAAGTTGCATCTGAGACATGGACAGTCTCACTTGTTAAGCTGCAAACATCCCAGAAGTAGACCTCTTGCATGTACATGGAGGACACACACTATTGACATAACATGTACATGTAAGTGACCCGCACAACTGTGATTCATGCACTTGCGGCCATTTCAAATCAAACGAAAATACACGTCTGAGTACTTTCCTCTCAATGACAAGCAGGCCCGAGGAGCATTAGTTGACAGAAGCCCGAGTATTTTAAACCCATGTTGCCCTCCCACAGGTAAGGATACCTCTGTTCCCAAAGTCTTTTTCAGACAAGGAGTTTATTTGAAGGCCAGCTCAAAACAAAGCCATCACAATTATCTGATTCAATAATTGATAATCTAAAAGTGTTTAACTAATCTGTAGATTGTTCTTGGCTGTGGTCAATATGGACATGACTTGTACATCAAGAATCATGTTTGTTAGCTGAGATGAGAGTTGCACTTATGAGCATGACACCAGAATCATTTCTGTCTAAACCTACAGAATAATGTTATCATAAACTAGGTAAATCATAAATGGCGAAGAAGACAATATTCTTCTCTGCCTTCCACTATCCTGGAAGAAAATGTATGATTGTTTATTCTTGGAATACTCCAACTTACTGTAAATGAAATTTATGTACATGCAAAAATTCATTTACCGGCAATACTTTTTTGGGGTGAGAGGAAGAGTACTCTCTCTACCCTTGTGGAAATGTTGAACGTTAGCTCACCAGACACCTCAGTCACCTGTCACCATGATTACCAATGATGGGCTGGTTTCATGGGGACAAGATGGGGTTCTTTAGGTCTGACACCTACTTCATTTCCTGGTGAGAATGTAAAGTGTAACCAGGATTAGGCTATCATTGTTGACTTCAGTACCCAGGTATGAGCAACATCCTAAAATCATTTGAGAGAAGATGATTAGCACTTGTCAACATTACCTGGGAGTGGGCCTGTCCAATGAAGTGCTCTTTCAGTTCGGCAACAAACTTGCAGTGAAAGTCACAGATCTGAAAGAAACAAGAAAGAGGGCGAAATAAGAAAACCCATCTCAGTATGACAGCCATTATTGCAGACAAATTAATGGCTTACGCTTTTGCAGATGTAACGTCATTTGACGGAGTGACCACGTTTCAGCAACACACAAGTGACATGGCGACTTAAAAAAACGACACAACAGGCACCGAGTGCGATTGGGAGGTTGTCTATGATTCAAGGCGGTCAAGTTCACGAGCAAGTTCACCGTCGGAGAATGGAAAAAAACCACACACGCCAACTGATGATGTGATATGAGGAAAGGGAATCACTTTGAATTGCAGGAGCAGTGGAGATGCTGTACGACCACTGTATTCATTGGTGTGAACTAAAATACTGTACCGTGCAATTGTATTGAAAACCGGGGATTCCCATCGGGTTGACTTTAGCCAACACAATTCTCAGGCGACTCCTACGATTTTGTTGACGTAAGCGTCTTTCGTTCCTCAACCTCAATTCTTCCTCTGGAGATGAAACAGACGTTGAGATTTTTAACGGTCTTCCGTGCAGGAGTAATATCCATTAATCTATTGTTCCAATTGGCATTAAGTTCATCTTGTTGGCATTGTAACAATATAACCCATCATCCCCCCCCCCCCCCCCCATCTTAAAGGCCTACCCCTTTTACCCTTTCTGTATTCACAATCAAAATAACAAACATGTAAACACAGTTTTATAGTTACTTTTGTAAACCAAAACTACAAGACTTACCCGTTTTCTTTTCTTCCTTTATTCTCTCTTCTTCTTTTGCCTTATGAGCATCAGTAGTGACGTGTACCTCATAAGACTCCTTGCTTGTACAGAATTGATCACAGGCGCAACAGTTGTAAGTCAGCTTGGTGGGCAAGACTCTGGCATCCACCTGCATAAATGTTCAATTCAAACATGAGAAATCACTCAACAACCTGTTTGCGTGTATACTAATTCAGAGACACTATTACGTTTTAGACATTATTTGAATCCATCCTCTTAAAGGATAGAAAGTGGATGAATTTAATTTACATTTTGTACTTTAGCATAAGATAATATTTACATGCCCTATTCATCTCTGCCAACCTCAAAATTGTTCACCTTGGACAAAAAAGCTACAAAAAAGCAACAAAGGTCTAACAATTAGGCTAATCCAAGACTCAATATTTCTTACAGAAATATCCATCGTTTCTACTTCGCTCAGCTCTGCTCCGTTGGACTTGGTCTCAACTTCTGCAACATCGGTGGTTTTCTCCGTGTCGGTCATTCTGCCGTTCTCCCTCTGCACAGCCAAGATTTGGATTTGACCAGTGGGGGTCTGCTTTTGTTTTAATTCAAGATGCTGATAGAGGATTCTTTTGTATTGCGAACTTTTGAATACGACATACGTATCTGAAAAAACAGAGACGACAGTGTAGATAGGCTTTAACAAACCGGCCTTAAATCTTGTAGGTCAGCAGGCCAGCATGTCCCCCTCTTCTCAAAATCATGTCTATTGTCGTAATGAAGCAATAGCATAGCAATAGTAGAAGTTTTGTCCCCTTCGAGTAACGAGTAGCTCATCATATAATCACACTCACAGGCGCAGGTAGAAAGTAGAATCAGTCCATCAATTTTTCACACTCGCAGCCAAAATCATAAAGAAGTCACTGCTATTTTCTTGCTATCATGAGAAATGCCCTTTTATCGTCACTCAAACCGAGGCTAATGTACTTTTTTGGGGAAATGCCAGTCGTTTCTATTTTCACGCGCCTGTGAAAGTGTGTTCGGCAGCCTAGCTCTGCTTTGAGAATGTCGATATAAACAGGAAACAAGCGAAACAACCTTCATATTTCAATGTTCAATACGTTCTATAAATTTCTACTCATAATCCAGAAAACTTGACGAAGTGAAAAGTGTTGAGAAAATAGGCGAAATTGGATGTCAAAAATTGGAATACTGAAATAAATTTACCCTTGCCGCACACTTTTTTGTAATTATATGATCAAGTTAACTTTCATCGATTCCAGGTCGGCCGAGGATTTCCCTCCCAATCGGTCTTTATTTGGCTTGTGTCATTCCCCTGGTGTGGACTTACGGAACTTGTTTGCTGTGGTAAACGAGAAGTCTCCGGTCTTTATACAGGCGGCTGGTGTGAGCATCTTGACCATCAAGCCTTACACCAACGGACCGATTAACTCTGATGGTTCAGAATGGGTGTGAGGGGCGAAACAGTCTTCCGTCTTGTATGACTTGGGCCCATGTCTTTCATGACGTCGGCCCCTGTCTCTCACAACCCGTTGCTGGTTATAGTTAAGGCAATATCTAAAACCCCATACCACATACCACATACCCACATACCCACATGCCAATTTTTTCTAGGTGGGGCAATCCAATGACGGTTGTAGCTTTTTCTTCACAACTTGAAATATCGACAACTTTCACCTTCAACTAAAGCGGCAGACTTCACTTTAACAGAAGTTACTGACAGTGGCGCCCTCTAAGATTCAAATATCACCATATCCCCCTTTATATCGACAGATATTCCCATTTTGGCAGTGTACCTCCTGTTTCACCAGCTATAGGTTGTGAGAGACTAAGGACAACGTCATGAAAGACAGGGGACCAAATTTTATCAGTGGACTATTTCACCTGCACTACACCAGACAACGGTTGTGATCGACCAAGGGCAGTACCTCCTGCTTCACCAGCCAGGTTGTGAGAGATGGGGCAACATCGTAAAGGACAAGGGACCATCATGTAGAAATGAGTGGGCTATTTCACGTGTAACACTAGACACAGTTTGTAAAGGCTCCTGTTTCAGCTGCTGTTGTGAGAAACGGGGACCACCAGGTTGTAAAAGACATTTGGTCAAGTTTTGAACGATGGGGGTACTCCTCCTGCTACACCAGCCACGACCTGTGAAAGTCAGGGGACCACGGTGTGAAAGTCAGCTGTTATACCTCCTACTAACTGCTGTGAAAAACCAGGGGCTACTCGGATGCAGGTCACCATGCAGTCACAAGCTGCGAACGGTGGGGGCCCTAGTTGTGGGAGACGGCATTTCAGTTGTGAGAGACAGGCGACAAGAAAGACAGAGGATTATCCCTCCTGCTACACCATCAACAAGTTGTAAACGACAGAGGCGGGGACAGAGGACAATGCGACTTACAACAACAGCCACAATGGAATTCCATACCAGGGGAATAGTTCTCCTCTAACACCCAGCGGCAGGTTGGGAACCTGTCATTCCAGACTTGTGCGTATTTTTTTCCTGAACCTTTCGGGCAGTACATTGTACATTTGTACAGGGACTTTCAGCCAATCAGATTTCGACAAATACATGACGTCAGACGTTTTAGAAACATTAGAGCAGTTGGTAGAGCGCTCGTCAGAAATGGCAGAATACGATGTTCGATCCAAAGGTCGCGAGTTCGAATCCGGTTGTGGACAACATTTTTCTTTTTCTTTTTTACTTTATATTTTATTTTTATAATGCGTTTCTTTTCCCTTGTTATTTAGATTTTAGATATTTGAGTTATGCTGCCTGCAACATATGCCTACCTACAGAAAGGACAATAACGATAGCCATCTCCAAGATCCAAGGGATAGTCCTTCAGATATCATATTGAGTATGAATATACAATGAGACTTGTGAATGGTCTTGTGAATGATCTTCCTCCAGTATGAATATGTTTCTCTGCAATGAGACTTGTCTTTCGATACTGCCTCATGTGTATGGTCTTCCTCCAGTATATTTTGATACTGTATGCTGAGAACAGCGCTATTTGAGGCATCATTTTACAGAAGGGGAGGGGAGGGGACTGATGACTGATGCAACAGATAGAGAGGAAAACAAGCCTTTGACTTAGCACTGTCACTAGAGACGTGGCTCCGCAGGAAAAACATATTACAGTACAGGTTGCCAGCTTGATTTGATGTTTCAGTGGGATATAATTGACTCCATGCGCTCGCTACTGCTGAATGAGGAAGGTGCTACATGGCATGTTTGACATCTTCATACAAGCTTTATATTAGGTCACGTTGTCCTTCCTGGTGTCTTCTCAGGACATGTACGAGGCAACTGTCAAAGGGAATGCGCAAGGACAGGAACGAACATTATCCAGGGCATTAGAAACTGCATCAAGGACCATGCTTTGCAGTGACCGGAACTGAGGCAGACCACAGCATTTATTTGTCACAAGAACAGGTCTGTCCATCCTAGATTGAGAGTGCAGAATTTCTTTCCTCTGGGTTCTGTGTTCCAAGAGGGAAACCAAGTTGACATGACAAGTCTTGACCTCAAGTCTTCAAGACTGGCTGGGGATTTCACCATGCCGACAAGATAGGTCTTGTACCCTTAACGCACAAACCGGTCACCAGTATTTATTGATAGAAGAAACTGAAGTAATGCAAATTCAAGTTTATGCAATTTATTCTCTACACAAACTGCCATAAGTTTTCGCACAGATGTGCAGAAACGCCTTAAAATTGTTACATGTACATCCTTCTCTAATGGGTGGATCACCTGCCTTTCAGGTCTCGAACCAGACACTAAGTGACATACTAAGATTTCACATTACCACCATGAGTTAAAAATTACTACATACAGGGCTAGCTCATACTCAAGTGATGTAAAGAATGTGACAAAGAACATACACTGTAACTCAATAGCCACCCGAGAATGAAAACCGGAGACTAGTTTGAGACAATGGGTGATATGAATAAAGACTAGCAAATGCATTTATCTAAAACTCCATGTACATTTACACTACACCTTTTTGTACAAAATGGAAGTAAAAGCATTTGCTCGACTTTATTCATATCAGCCAATAGCTCAAGTATCAACCAGCCAATACAATTAATGAATGAACACAGGGGCGCCAAACGAATTATTCTGATACATTTTACTCTTTGTTTATTTAAAAAGATTCCATAAGAATTCCAAGATCTGTACCACATCAACGAAATCTTCGCAACACAAAATTTCCTGCTCAAAATAACAACATTTAATACCAATCTCTCACATGTACGCCTGTCCCCGATTATTCCTTCCATAATATGTGTTGAATACATTTACATGCAAGAACAAGTAGATATGTGAAGTCACCTTTAAAAGCTTATTTATTTATATTCAAATTCAAATGATTCATGATTCAAGTTCCTCCTGATCAGGGATGCGAGCGGCTGATAAAAATTAACTTTAAAAGGGTGGTTCTTATTTAATACATCCCCAAATTCCAAGCAAGACTTGTCTCACGCCCCTGCCAAAACTATCCGGAGATATTCTATCCACTGATTTAAGACCATTACATGACTTCAGAGACAACTCCCATATACATATATGTAATCAGTGTTGAAATTGCCAGTCAAATGTCAAAACAACAATACAGAATTAAGTCCTTAAGGATTGGTTCAGAAGTAGGAGTTCGAAGACCAATCAGACTTTGAGTATCCACTTGTCGTGTACGAATCCAATGTAGATGCCTGTCGTGATGATGCATTGCTCGACGTATAGTTGTCATAGAATCCTGCCCCAGTGGCACCAGATTCATGACCCAGTCCCATCTGCTCCGCAAGCGTGAGGTCTCTACGGGAGTTGAACGGCTTTGACGATCCTTGGTCATCGAATGACATATAAGTGGCACCACCCATGCCAAAATCAGAAGAAGTGTTTGCACCCTGGAAATCAGACAATTTTTCATTATATACAGTTAACAGTTTCTCTCATAAGAAAAGGAAACTAATTAGTTATCTTCCTGAAGCTACACAAACATGCAAGTCATCAACTGCAGGAGAGTAACTGTAATTTTAGAGAAATAAGAAGCACCAGAAAGCTCAGTGAACAACACTGAACAGAAGTGCGTTCCATGACATTTGGTCATTCAATTTTTCGATCACTTCACTAGATTGAGTAAACGGGATCCAAGGATGTTGGCTCGCTATGCTAAACTCCCATCTCCCATTATTATCCCACACCAGCAGTGCGTTACTCACCATATTTTGCCAAGAGTTACGAGAATAGCCCGACTCTGATGAGGCCTGTACTTGGTTACCCCTGCCCCCTCTCTTGCCTCCACGACCCTTTCCTCCACCCTGTTGTCTCCTGCCGCCCTGCATTGGCTCATCAGATACAGAGCTGGCAATATCAAGGACCATACTCGATTCTGTTGAAGACTGAAATGAGAATTGTTGCGTCAAGCATTGATGGAATCACATAATTGTGCCGTAGAAGACGACCAACACGGTCAATGTGGAAGCGAAAGTCACTGCACTGCTCCAATTATCCAACAGCTGCAACCTGACTATTTCATCCAGCCACTGGCGCTCCAGGCAGCAGGCAAGTCAAGTTCTCCACAGGAAGCATATAGTCACTGTGAAAGAGCATGACCAAACTAAAAGGGGGCTAGCAGACTCAAGCATAGCACAGAGACAGTCAGGAGTTGAGATCTAGCGAACAAGCTGACTTTTCAAAGCCCTACCTCGGGTATAAAAGGTCAGTTTACAGTTATTTGTCAATTTATTTCAATTGAATGGAGAAATAAGATAATGATTACATTTTGGGTTCACAACAAGTCATACTTACCAATGAATCAATCATCTTTTTCAGCTTGGACCTGACATCATTGTAGGGGTCTTCTCTTGTCTGCTAAAAAAAGATTAAATGATTAAGGACAAGATGAGATTATATCTTGAAGCCACAAAAGACGAAAAGTATTCATGGAGAGGACAGAACAAAACTGATGAAGCAAATCATACCACTTTTTTGTCTCTTGAAGGTGCCACTGTCCAAAAAAGACATAATTTTTGTGTGGCTTCAAGTATATAGAGATGAATCATATCTTTGCAATTATATTCCAGAATTTGTAATCTTATAATTTACCTCAAACTGTCTTTTCTGACCTCTCTGTTGCTGGCCACCTTGACCACCACGGCCTCCTCGACCACCCTGCTGTCCTTGCCCTCCGCGACCTTGGTTTCCCCGTTGTCCTTGTCCCTGACCTTGGTTTCCCCGCTGTCCTTGTCCCTGACCTTGGTTTCCCCGCTGTCCTTGTCCCTGAACTTGGTTTCCCCGCTGTCCTTGTCCCTGACCTCTCTGTCCTTGACCTTGCCCCTGACCTTGGTTTCCACGCTGTGCTTGTCCCTGACCTCTCTGTCCTTGACCTTGTCGCTGACCTTGACCACCCATCCGGCCCATTCTTCCTCCCGCGCTCATACCGTCATCGTATGACATATTTCCCATCCCCTGGTCGAAACCAGAGCTTCTTCCTCCACTCATGCCACTCAACTGCCCACCTCTTGTAGTGTACTCATCGAGCATCACTTTTTCACGCATCTTCAACACCTCTAGTTCGCGTTTGCGTTCCTCGTGTCTCATCCTCTCCTCCTGTAGCAGACGTTTCTCCCGAATCATACGCTCCTCTCGCAGCCTCATCTCTTCAAGTATTCGTCGCTCCTCCTGCATCATGCGTTCTTCTTTCATCAAGCGTTCGCGCTCTTCTCGCACAATTAAACTCTGCCTCATCATTTCTTCTTCTCGCCTGAAACAAAAGTCACAAAACATTTTTACATTTGGCTTCAACTTGTTCGTCACTGTTGCTTGAATATCAGTAGACATCTCTAGTCTGTAAACGTAGCACTCGGGTTTTACTCGGCGAATTACACAAAAAACAAAGCAGCTGAACGAAAGGTTATATTTCATCTGAAACTTTGTGTCCCTGCATTAACTGCAAATCCAGACCAAATGCACACATGTCCAAGAGGCAGACGACAGTGTCTAGAAGGTTCACTCTAAAACAGACTTACTTTTGGTTCAGCAACATCATCCGCTCCTGAGCCCGAGGTGGCGCAGACATTCCTCTCACTGGTCCTCCAGGGCCCATAGCTCCAGGCCCAGGTCGTCCCATGCGTGCAGATACAGGTGGTCCCATTCTACCTCCTCTTGGTCCTCCTCTCGGTCCTCCTCTCGGTCCCCCCATCATCGGTCCACCCCTCCTTCCAGGACCAGGTGGGCCCATTCGACCGGGTGGTCCCATCATCCTGCCGAGGGGTCCCATTGGGCCACCCATCCTTGGAGCCATCATGCGCAGCTTTTTCTGCAACTCCAACTGAATGTCCTTCTCAACCAATGGGGCTCGTACTCCAAGTGAATGACGAATGCCTGCAAAAAAATCAATTAGAATAAGACACTCTTAACACAGGCCTGTGTCATAGATGTTCCTCCGCTAATCAAGTGCCAGAGACAGGGTTTCCTCTGGAGAACATCGATGGAGAGCAAAATAGTTTCGTCAGTAAATGGCTACTTTTTTTAGTGAAATCAGATTATGGTTTACAACTCCCAATATGGCAAAAAAAGAAACAGGAGCAACTAGGAAACCATGTGACCTCAGTTATATTGTACATCATAGTCTTATGACAGAAGGGCATGCTTACCAATAGAAGATTTGACCAGAACTGATTCTGATCTCTTGATCTTTTGCAGACCCTTCTCTGCCATCAACTCCTCAGCCAAAGTGGTGTAAGCTTTCTTTCTTTCCTCGATTGCCTTCTCTGACTGGTCCTTGGTGTCCAGCTTCAGCGCATCAAACTTAACCTTCTCATGCTTTTTCTGAAATAGAAACAGTATGAAACTCATATTGACATCCAGCTCATCAAATTTTGCCTCCTCGTGATTTGGAGGTTTGATAAAATATTCATGATTCCGAGACAACAGGTGTCTGTATAAAAGGCATTGTGTAACTACAGTATAAGTTGGCACATCTCAGAAGCAAGATACCACAACATCTTACCAGGTAAGTCTTATAATGCTTTGGGCTGGCACAGTGGGCCACAACCTCGTTCCTTGGGACGCTGCATCGACAGAGAAAGCAGCGAAAGGAGAGAACAAGGAGATCTCCCTTTCCTTCAGGAACCAAGTCTTCATCTTTATCTGCTTCTTTCTTCTCAACATCTTTTTCACCTGCCACCTCCATCTCTTCTTTCACTTCTTCCTCCTTCTCTTCTGCTTCTTCTTCCTTCTTTTCTTCTTCCTCTTGCAGTTCTTCCTTAACCACCTCTTCTTCTTCACCTGAAATGTAAATTTTCAAAGTGAAAAGCTTCTATCAAAATCTGGATTATCAATGAATAATGTATAATCATCCACGAAAATCTGAGGTCCCTAGAAGAAGCTTGTGTTTAATTTTTATGCAATTTGTCATCAAATTTGAAAAGAAAATCACACTTGAATGTTTTTCAACAAGAAATCCACCCCTTTGCAATAGTATACCTGAAATCATATGGAAACATTTAGGACTACAAAAATTTCTCGCTGACAATATCAAAATTAGCTGAGTTTTACCTTCTGCTTCTCCTTTTTCTTCCTCCTTTTCCTTCTCGCTGTCTGCCTCTTTCTCTCCATCTCCCTCCGTTTTGGCTTCAGATGTGGCCTTGACCTCATCCTTCTTCTCTTCCTTCTTAGACTCTGCAGGCTTGACGTAACGATCGCGGATTATGTGCTCACGAATGTAACCCAAACCTGTAACAGAACAATGGGTACATATTTTTAAGAAGAATTTTTTTAATGAATTTGCATGAGACCAAAAATATATCAGCGAGCTCGCCTTATAAATTATTGATAAGACCCAACCTACCTAGCAAGGGCATCTTATCCTTGTCTTTCTTTTCATCAGCATAGCTGTCTTCAAAATCAATTTCTGAAATGAAACAATTTAAAAGTTAGAAGGTGAACAAGTCATCATAAACTGAAATCGCTTAAGCGCCCGGCAAACAGGCAATTTTCGTCACTACAACCCGCAATTGCATGCGACAAAAAACCGCTTGTTTGCAGTGGTCATGGCAGCTGCCAGCGACAAGCACTGGTGATTGCGCCAACTGGTGACCAACATCAAACGCAATGATTGCCAGTTAAACCCGCAGAGGAGACCTTTGTATTGCACATCACAGCAAGGAAGCAGTGACAATTATCGCTTGTTTGCGTGGCATTTTAGAGAAAAAGAGGTTTGAAATATGTTTACGTAGCCAACATCGTGAGTTTTGAGGCCAAAGATGGGGTTTGGGGACAACTACAGGGACTGAAAATATCAGGGGCCAACGTTCAAACAAGTACTAATTGTTGAACTCGGGTACTTCCTGAGTGGCTTTGTTCCTTCTAACGGAATTTTCATGAACCATTTCACCAAAGGGGTGGGGCAGGGTTTGAAGACCTATTTCGTTTTGGCATTTTAGATAGACTTTCCAGGGAGCATGCGTGAAATACATTTCAGACCCATCCAATCGTGCTGAAAGAAATGGACATTCAAATGCGGTGGTTTGTGGGCTGCTTCCATCAGAGCTACAACAGCCCAATCACTACGAGGAAAGTGTTGTCCAGTCCAGTCATTTATTTCCACCAACACAAAACCCCTGGGAAAGGCAACAAGATTAATGCTGGAATGAAAATGAAGTTAGTTAATGAAACTTCTAATAGGATTGATGGTAATGTCGACTCAATTTAACGATCCCCCCAAATCATTATTACAACCCTTCGAAGATATGAGAATATATAGTAATAGTTAATTAGTTAATCTGTTCAGGATAAACCTCATTAGGAGGACAGGCAATTGAACTACAAAGCAAAAGTAATGCTAGTTCTACATCATTTAGGTCAATTAGGAATCCCCTGCATTGATGTTTTCAACATGATCACATCGATTGTTGACAACAGGTTGCAACCATCGAGGGAGAATGCGCATACCCTTAGTACCTTTAACTTGGCTAGTTTAGGCTGCATCCCTCCATTGTAAGTCATATTTGAAAAGGTTGAGAATGACTGCATCAAGAGCAGTGTAAAGACTACTCGAACCGCCAAGGCCTCAGCAACTTGATGAGAAGAGGGGCTGAAGAAGCCGGCATTGCTCATTAAGGAATTTGGCCAATGATCAACTAGCTATTACTGAAGAAAGTCAGCTATGAATACAGAAATATGACTTGCACATACGCACTTAAGATATCATACATTGCAAGTTAACTCATAGCCAAAAAAGAATTTTAAGTCACTTAATCCCTTATTAATAGTGCAATAGGTGTTAAGCTGCTGCAGTAAGTAATAAAACTCCAGAGTTCACTTGTCTTCGGAACTAAGCAGTTGTTGAAAACTGCTGACCATAAGGTTCTGAGTTGACCTCAGACACTGAATAAAAGTACAATGTCATTCATTATCAAACAAACATTATATCAAGAAAATTACAGTGAAACATATGTAAAATGCGCCCTGTACCAAAGACAGGTTATACAATGTAATTATTTTTCTTTCTAAAATCAGTTCGCTCCCAATACTGCATGAAGCGTAGCTTGCCGATGCAGTAGCACAATTGTAATGCGCCAAGCCCCCGAAAAGCCAGGGTGTGTAACCAGAAAGTCATATCTTCAAGCAGTATGGTACTCGAGTCAACCAGCTGCATGTAAACAGCTGCCTGGGGTCTCTACTGTGAGCACACGGAGTAAAGTATAAATTTGATGGGGAATGATTACAGACAGATGAGTAAGCTGCTGGTGTCTTGCAAATGGACCACGCACCACAACCTGAGTGGAGTTGATGCAACCATACTACTTGCTGCACTGCATGGAACAAGAAATAGGGATCAATGAACATACTGTCAGAAATCAAAGAGAGACAGTATTGTAATACACTTCTGTTTTACTCAAAGGAAATGCAAAGATAACAAACAGCAGCTTACTGAAACTCAGCTTGGCAAAGTGCATGAAACTTCAAGCAGTCTTTTGTCAGTTGTTGGGTTTATCAATTTGATTTAAGTGTCAAGGATCACCCATCATACGGAAAGAAAGGATAGAAGTCAATCTGGGAGCGAACTGATTGGGGCTAGCAATGTTAACAGTATCTCGGGCAACACTGCAAGTTAAACACATATAGAAATTACAATGGTGGATATCATTCCTCCGTCACTGCACAAACAAAGTCTTCGTGGAGGCAAAGCTGCTGAAATGGCAGTCACATGATTTTACATTAGGAGCAGGGCCATCACTCGTGGATTTACTACGAAAGACTCTTTGACATTGCGGTAACTCACTTTTCATGCGAAGTGCAGAAACTTATGGCTCGACACATTTAGGACATTCAATACATGTAGTAGTGGCCAGCACTCTACTCTCTTGTTTGTCAGACCAACTTTGTAGCCAATTGTACACGGTGTAGACATTTTAATAGTTCTACACTTTTCAAATTTCAGGAGCTAGCACACAGCCCTATTGTAAGAACAACCCGGAACAACACATAACGTTGTCAAGGACCAATAGAGTGAGTATTCCAAAACTCACAACCCAGAAATGATTTTATGTCATTGTGAACAAAGCGTTGCAGAAACCATCCATCAGTCTCATCCGAACCGTAGACGGCATATTAATCCAACTTGGATTCAATACCTTTCCAAATGGATACTCACCATTTTGATTTTCAAACATTTGACAACATTCACAAACTGACACACAAACAGTGCAGTTTACCGATATATCCGGCATCATAACTATAGATTTGGTGATGAATCTATTCTTGTAAGCGTACTTTTAATCCCGTTCTGTCAACCCTGACCAAAATCCTTGAGCTTTCTTCAATGTTTGCTTCCCTGTTGGTCTGCTTGCCAACAACAACCGAATTTGGGAGGGAAAGTACACCAGTATGAACTCATTTTCTTTAAACGTGGACAGGGCCATACAGACTTTTGATGTCTACAAGATACTGCAGGGTAAGTTCTGTCCACTTGTGACCGACAACCATGTATCTTACTGTTTGCATGCCCTAGAGGCAACAGACAGTGCGGAAAACCTTTAAATCAACAACTTCTCTAAAGAGGTTGAAAGCAGCAAAAGTATAATTGGAGGAAACCTTTTTTCAAGTGACGGACGCAGAGTTGGCAAAGTCATTGGCTGCTTTTTGTCCCTATAGGATTGCATTTTACTCGAGGCAAAAATATCCTCAGAATTTAGAATGTCAATCATAAGTTAACATTGTACCTTCCAGCTATTACTACGAAGGCAACACTTGACAATATCCTGGGCCAAAAACAGTAATATGGCCGTCAAGAGCTGAATTCAACAAAGACAGCAAGGTCTTGCACATGCAATGACTCAATGAGGTCCATTTCTCGGAGCTAAGGCAAGCGATCACTGGGCAGAGCTTCCATTTGCGCAAGGGAAGGGGGTGTGCAGACTAAATCAGTTACTTTGGCCTGTTTACAGATTGTACCATGAGTAACTGCACGATGCATTGAATATTCAACCCCGATTTATGAATGAAATTATTGACGTTAGTCAACACTCTGCTGCCTGTTGCATTTTTAGAAAATGCCAAAGAGAAGAGTGCTCTTGGACAGATGGCATAGGTAGGCTGCAAAACTTCCAACCTAAACCATTATATCATTTGCAGAAAAATGCTTTTTCGCCTCAGTGAAATGACCAACTTTAGTAGGTCAAGTTAAAGTAAATTAGTCAATGTCGGCTTCTAAAGACAGTGACTGATGAATGCCACACATCAGTGGCATTCTTCCCAGCCCAAGTTACCCATCCCACAAGACTGCACACCATTGCACATGGAAGCTCTGAAAGTGAATACCTCGATATGCTTATTCACCTTAACATCAGCCCATACTAGCATATGAAATGAAACATGATTCTACCCTCTCCTGTGAATGTCATTGTGAGACGGGGTCTTGCTGACGGAGGGTTAAAATCAACATACTCACGACTATTTTCACTGATGTGAAAAGGATGGTTGGAAATGTTGCAAGACTGGAGAAAGCTCAGTCTAAGCCAACAAGTGCGACTGTGAAGTCAGCATGCTTCTATCAAGTCCATTATGTCTTTGAAAAGGTTAATGGTAGGAATCCTGTTTACTGGAAGTCTTGACTGGTATGTCTTCATATTTATGATGGTGTCGTCTGGTTACTGGCACTGGCTATCGATGGTGCAAATTTGCCACCATCTTCCAGTTATACTCACCCTTGTAGCCTGCCTGATCCAACTGATTCTAGAAAAAGAAAATACGAATATCTAGATACAGTGTTTCAACTAAAGGATAATGACACCCTTTTCATCAGGGGACAAATCTGAACTTATACCTTGAGGGGTTTCAACTAAACCCTCAGTATTTGGCGGTGAACTCGAGAATATTACGTCTTCAGTATCGGAAGGATACTTTGAGAGGTATTTAAAATCACATTTGTCGATACGAATGTATGACAAATAATTATCAAGACTTGTATCACAGTATTGACAATGTCTAAGTTATTCAGAATTGCACCTAAATGTAGTTTAGTACATAATCTACACTACTGTGCACCGACATTGTGTGATGCGCACAGCTGTCACTGATAACATTTTGCAATGGCGGCCATTTCAAATCAAACGTATTATTATATGTATTTATACATAACGGACATGACAGAGCTACTTCAATTCATCTCAATGGTTAGGCTGAGGTGCATAACTTGACAGGTGTTCAAACTCCCATGTATTAATGTATTATTCTTCTACTGATGATGACTTCTGTTTCAAAAGTCTTTTTCAGAAACACAGTTCATGAGAAGACCAGCTCAGCGGTGTTCTACACTAGTTCAACTACCGCGTTGATTGAGAAATTCAAGGCAGACTTGAAGACACTTCTCTTCAGACGGATCGATGGAGATGTGGCACTTTGTGCATGGGACATGTTAACCACGGAAAGGCACCGTAAAAGCTTGATATTATATTCATATTGTTCCAGATAGTCACCAGGGCAACAAACAAAACAAAGGAAGCATGGAAGATAACTTTTGCATCAAGACTCATCATGGAAGGTGGCCGAGATAGAGCCAAACTGATGACAATGAGTACCACTGCATGATAACTTCTGTCTTACCCTGGGCACCAAATGATAAAACATATAAGGTAAAAATGTAACTGCACGATAGGTAAAACATAACGGGCAAAGAACATTGTACATTTCTCTGCTTTCCCGCAATTCTGTATTTAGTATTCTGGAAGAAAATGTATGATTATTTGTTCTTGGGGTACTCGGACTTCCAAAAATCTAATAAAGACAGAAATGTGATTTACTCATCAATATTTGAAAGGCAATGAGAAGAGAAGTTTTCTTCTCCACCTATCCCCTTTAACTCATAACGGTATTCAGCAACACACACAAACATTTTATTGCATGCGAAAGTACTTGTACCCCAAGAATCAGAAACTAGAAATAGTTATGAATGAACAAATGACACACCAAGACCTGCATGATGATAGTATACTAGTATGTCTCATAGTCAGTCATGTGAAGTGGTTTTTAACAAAAAGGTGTACCAGTACCAAACATTAGCAAAAGAAACCTAAAATCAAGCAAGTCTTGGTCTATAGAGAAGATGCAAAAACACTTGTTAACAATACCATGAAGTGGGTCGTTCCGATGAAGTGGTCCTTCAGTTCTGCAACAAGCTTGCACTGGTAGGCACAGATCTGAAACAGAAGAGAGAGATTCTCATTACAAGGAGGTCATGTCCAAAAGTAAATTTTGCTGAACTTGGTGTACAATCACCAAGTGAATATATCCCAAGACCCAAGACCAAAACAATGCAATATTGCTTGGTGCTACTACACAATGATTGTGTCAAGCTGGGCCCAGCCTCATCTGTGCACGCTAGACTACCAATTGAGTGAGATCCCTCGTACATAGCATGTTCTGTCAACATGTGTGTGGACATTGCATGTCTATCGAAGGATGGAAAGAGTAGCAAATCAGGATACTGATAAAACTATTGAACCCCACACCACTGAGCAACAGGGCCTGACAAAATGATGCAAATAAACGGCGATACCACGAATCTCCAAAAACAGCCCGGTGAGAGGTAGGTGAATGAAGCAATGCAAAGAGGCAGCCACATTGAAGATAATGTTTTAAATATAAATTTTTCGGTTAGAACTGAATACTTACCGTGCACTTGAATTGAAGACTAGGGCCCCCCATTTTATTCATGCGGATGACTTTAGCCTTCACATCCTTCAAATGGTTACGACGATTTTGTTGGCGTCTCTCGTTCTTCAACTTCAGGTCGTCCTCTGGAAATGAAAATTAATTCTTTTGTGTAGGAGTAAAATTTCCATTATTCCTATGTATTAGCATAAAGCATAAACTCCATGTACTCTGCATAATGAAAGTGGATTTATTCATGGATCTGCCAACCTGTCTTTTCCAAAATCCAGACAGGGTCAGTGGCCCAATAGGAAACATGACAGGGTCAGTCGTCCAATAGGAAACATGACAGGGTCAGTCGCCCAATAGGAAACATGACAGGGTCAGTCGCCCAATAGGAAACAAGACAGGGTCAGTCGCCCAATAGGAAACATGACAGGGTCAGTCGCCCAATAGGAAACATGACAGGGTCAGTTGCCCAATAGGAAACATGACAGGGTCAGTTGCCCTAGGAAACATAACAGGGTCAGTCGCCCAATAGGAAACATGACAGGGTCAGTCGCCCAATAGGAAACATGACAGGGTCAGTCGCCCAATAGGAAACAAGACAGGGTCAGTCGCCCAATAGGAAACATGACAGGGTCAGTCGCCCAATAGGAAACATGACAGGGTCAGTCGCCCAATAGGAAACATGACAGGGTCAGTTGCCCTAGGAAACATAACAGGGTCAGTCGCCCAATAGGAAACATGACAGGGTCAGTCACCCAATAGGAAACATGACAGGGTCAGTCACCCAATAGGAAACAAGACATTTTAATAGCAGAACTCAGATGAGCTCCACAATGGCCACTACCACCTGCAAACCTGGATTTAGTGGAATAAGGTGAGTTTGATATTAAAGAGACCTGCCTAGTCCCACGCCAACTGTGGGTCTGCGCATCCGGTACGTCTCGACTGCCAGGCTGGAGTCGGAACCCAAGTCTACAGCAGCTCCTGAGACTCCAGCAGCTCCTAAACCGAAACTACAAGACTCACCTTTTTTCTTATCTGCTTTTAATTTCTCTTCTTCTTTCTTCTTATGAGCATCAGTGGTGACATGTTTCTCATAAGACTCCTTGCTTGTACAGAATTGCTTACATGTGCTACAGTTGTAAGTCAGCTTGGTAGGTGAGGCTCCAACCTGCAGAATGAGAAAGAAGTTGACTTGTTTCAGTGTTTACCAACACTATGATTCAGAGTTTCATCAAAAGGATGTGGTCAAGTGCCATTACAGTTGAAAGCGTACAATCATTATAGACATAATAATAAAGGTGAAAAATTGCAACAAAAGGTGAACCCATGCTTACTTTTTACCACCAACCCAGACTCACTGATTATTACAGAAATATCCATCACTCCTACTACATGTACATACCTGACTAGGTTCTGCTCCGTTGGACTTGGTCTCAACTTCTGCAACATCGGTGGTTTTCTCAGTGTCGGTCATTCTGCTTTCTCACTCTACGCAGTTGGTAAGATTATCGACGATTGATTGGGGACTGCTTTTATTAGGCTGATAGAAGATTTTAGTTTTGCTACACTTCAATTTCACGTATCCTGCGAAGCCAACAAAAGAAAATTAACCAAATTTAGTAATTTTTTAAAATTTTTACATCTCATGATCTGGAATAGGCCATAGGGCCTTCCCAACAATACATGTATAAAATTAGACTCTTTCACCAGTCTTAGTCCGCCATTCACTCATCACAGAGACTTTTACTCGATGGCATTTCAATCGTCATGAACTAGACTTGGGGGTGTCCGCTTCCGGTGTCCAGTCACGGGTTTTTCACAAAGATGGGTAATGTCCACAAGTAAATAATCGCTGTCAGGAATACCAGGCAGAGCGCTCTCGCTCTGTATAAATGACAATCGACCGTCACAATGCATCCACTGTATGCACTGAAAATGTATGGCTCGCCTAAGGAAAATCAACGAGGCCTCCTCAACCCCCTCGCTGCACGACCGATAGTGTCGAGGTTACCTGGACTAGTGTATAATACTTAAGAGTGTGTACAGTGCTACACTACATGCATTGTGTTTGTGTAACTTTGTGATCGTCAAGCTAAACTACAAAATAAAATTGATGAAAACGAAAAATCTGCCACACACGCTTAGACAGTTCGTTGTTTATTAGATTCTACACATTGTTTTTTTTAATCAAAACTATACGATGAATCAACAAGTAACGAGGCAATTGCCAAAATCGGGTGTTAAAGATGGAAATTACTAACCCACGCCGAAATCAAATCTCCACCATTCTTCAGTGTAGCCTCGTTCGAACTCTACCCGAACTCGTTCCTTTCGACTATACCTTGTTCCCCGGATAATCCTATGTACATTGATGTGTACATATTGATTGGAGGGAAAATGTTGCAAACAAGGTTAACTCGAATAGTTGGTTTGGATATGAACCTTACTTCATCTAACATTAATTTAATTGGGTCACGTGACTTGTACCAAGAACCAGGAAGTGATACTGATGATATCTGCAATCCGAATTCAACGACAACATGGGTGATGTATTAAAAACTGGTTGTCTCAAATATTTACAGAAGAAAATTATCAAAGTAAGCCTATCCGATTTGTATTCTACTGGTACTAACTTTTGTAGTACTACAGTCTACTAGTTACTACACTCCAGAGGCAGTACACTCAAAACATACTTTTCATAGCACTCTAGACATATCATGTATGACATAAGGCTTATGAAGGGACAGGGAGGTTAACAGTTTAGTTGGCCTAATATCACAAGAGATACAGTGGGTCCAAGGACCATCTTCCAGTCATCATTAGGCCTATAAATTGATAGAGCTGGCATGCCATGAGATTCAGTGTTCATAACCGGTGTGATCAGGAAGAGAAAAGTGGGTCCAAGGACCATCCAGTGATTGTTAGGCCTACAAGGGATAAAGCTGGGCTTTATCATAATCATCTAGCCGGAAAGCTTTGATAGTATCATGACAGGCCTCCCTGAGTATTCTTCTTCTCACTTTCAGTCCTCCTGGGATGAGAAGTTCTTTGCACTCGTCACAAAAACCAAGCGAGGCATCTGTTTGATAGGATTCCAAAATAAGGGAATCTTCGAAAGATATGAGGCTGAAATGCAGAATAGTGATGCAAGCAAGTTCGAGAAGTGCACAAAAACTTACTCACAAATTGTGATATCAGATATTAAATGCTTGCACAAGGTTTCACTAAAAGATCAGGATGCAATCGAGACAATGACCGACTCCGGGAAAAAGTATTTGCTACTTGCTGATCAAGAAGGAAACAATCGCGCTGACAGTTGGGTAAAGGCATACCAGTTTGAATTGTCTCAGAATACCGACGCTTCCATTGGTTCTGCACGTGGTCCTCCGGATCAGTGGTCATTAAATGAGAATGATCTATATGAATCAAAAGATGAAGGTTAGAGTCTACATCTCTCCCTTGGAAAATGATGGTCTAAACCTTGACTGGCCTTTTTTGTCCGGCACCATTCACGATGCAAGTTTGTGATGTACATGCTCGCTTACTATCATTATTACGTGTCCACATTTATTCCATTCATAGAAGTTTGTCTGTGGAAAGATAAAAGTCACGGTGCCCCACTGGTTGGCCAGTGTGGATGTGAATTTCACTGTCTTTGTAACTTGATTTTGACAATGTCTTCCTAAACATATTGTGTTGTTTGTAAGCTGATTGTGACATAGTCCCGTCAATCAGTCAAGTGACATTCAGATGACTGTAACATTCATATTTGTGGCAAGTCATAAAGATTTCTTTATTTTTCAGGTGTCTCATTCGAAGTCGAGATAAAAGAAACTGATGCCTCCAACCATCTCAAACTTTATGGAATGTACAACTTACAAGTCAATTCACGCAATATAGCCCTAATCAACCAGGCAACTAAACGACCACTTTACGTTTGGCCATTGAAGTACCTTCGCAGATATGGGCGCATACCAGGTGAATTCTCCTTTGATGCCGGCCGAAGATGCGAGTCCGGGGAGGGAATTTTCAAATTGTCCACATTGAAAGGGAATGAGATATTTGACATAATTGAAGGGATGGCGACAATCATACGTGAAAAAGAAAGGCAGAGTAATTCAGGTGGGTCATCCCAAGGTAGAAGTCCACCTCCAGTTTCTAATTTGCCGCGTCCCTCCAGTCATCTTAGGAAAAACTTTCAGCAAAAGCAAAGCCTGACTTTTGATGCTGGTGCTGGAGAGGATTCTGCACATAATGGAAGTACTTATGTTTATACTCAGCCGGTCAAGACGACGGGGAGGCAGGGCTCTCAAAAGAAGAAAGGGGATCTAAATCGACAAATATCAGCGCCGCTGCTTGATCCTAATTCTGCTTATCATTTAGCTGCGGAATCCTCGTCACCTCCTGGTCAGAATGACCACAATGTTGATTGTACATATTCCAATGTCGAAAAAAGGGCTCCCAAAGCACCGCCAGTGCAGGCGGTGAGTGGTCCATATGAAAATATTAAGGCTGGATCCCGTGGTGTTAGTTATGAAAACGTTGACGTGCGTCCCCCTGTTCCGCCAAAACTGATCGACTCCCCAAGTGATAGAGGTTCTCGTAAGTCTGCTATGTCTGAAAAACTAAAAGTTGAGAAAATGGAGCACCCTGAAGATGATGCAGATTATGACGAGCCTGATTACTCGCTTGGCGAAGCGGCATATGCATACGCTAGTGTTGAGGATATCAAGCGTGATATGCCTTGGATGAAGAAACCAGAGCCTGGAGAAGTCAAGTTCCGGATTGAATCAAATGATGATGATGATACAGATTATCTTGAGTAATGAGGGATTGAGGGTGGCTGGCCATCAATTGATTTTTCTTGACCCCTTCATCAAAAGGAGATGCCAGGATGCATTTTTGAAATCCACTATGATCATACATTACCCGTTATATGAACAAAACACTTGACCTCAGCAGGTCTTTTCTTCCAAGTCTTGTCTCGGACATATTGGTCACATCTCATTATCATTTACATGTAGCCATGTCAGAATTAGGTTATATCTGACTCATCATGCTTACAGTGTCACATGTACAAAATTTGTCACTTAGTCCAATGTATACATTGATAGTGTATCGGTATATGACTTGCACCTTCCTTGTGGCAATTTTGTACCTTATCTTATACTTAGGCAAAATTAACCCCTTAGTAACTTTATTGTAAATTTGATATTTCCTTAACATTTGAATCCAGAAAGGAGTTATTTTCTCTAATTGGGTGACCCAATTAATTGTGATAGCATCTTGGTGTATTGTGTTCTTTCATTAAAGCCGTATCCTTTTGTTGAAAATTTGAAATTTGAAATTAAATTAGAAAATTTCCAATTGGGTAAAAATGTACTGAATATAATAGAAACAGTGCACCCCTTTAAGCTTTTCCTCACAAATGGTAAGACTTTAGATGGAACCATCCAGAGAACAAACCTATTTTTGTAATTGGTTTTATTGTAATTGCGTGTGCATGTCTCGACAAGTGCTTACAATGATGTACCGAGCACAGTGATTTTTGTAATTTTTATTTTTATTGGGAGTAAAATCTGTGATACGCACCATTGTTTCCATATGACACGAGTAACGTTTGAATGAGAATTATCAGATTACGCAACTTGAGGAAATCAGGGGGTTAATGTTGCTCAGCGTTAATGTTCTCTTCCCCAACAGGGCTCAGAAGCAAACATTACGGTAACCCCTGGTTACATCCGAGTGGAAGCATACATTTATTTCCAAAAGAGTTCGTAATTCTTGTTTTTAATAAAAGATGTATAGTGTAATGTTTTAATAGCATTAGTTTCTGTGGTTAAGCTGCTGGTCTCGAAACAACTTGCTCTTCCTGCACTAAAAGTTTGTGAATTGCCGCATAGTAATTGCAAGTGGGTAAAGCTATGCGGGCACAGGATTATTGGACCATTTATTCAGGTGTAACCTTTAAACGACCAAGTTTGGTGCTATATACTTGTTGCATTTGTTGGTTCTTGTATTTTGATATATTTGACATTGTATATAATGAATGGGCCTGGCCTCCGAAAGACTATAAACCAGGAAGTTTTTGATAGTGTCATGCAATGCAAACGCAAGCTTTAAAAAGACGATTTCAACCGTTATGATGCATTGACCATTGAATTCGGGCAGCAAGTGAGAGTGACCCCCCCCCCACCACCACTCGAGGACTATTCTGTGAAAGGAGGTATCATTCTGGTATAAGTTTGATGACCAAATTTATTGGATCCATGTTTGTTCAGTTCATTTCCCATCCCCAAATTATTATGAATGAATGTATAACCAAGAATTGTCTTTATGTCTTCTTGGCGTTATGGAGCTTCTTCTTGGTTTGATGTCGCCTCTGTAGACCATTCTATAATTAATGTTCAGTGTCACCTTTTGTGCACACTAAAGACCAAACCAACTTCATAATTTCCCAGCCAGTGCAAAGATTGATTTTGGCAACATAATTACTCTTGTAGATGTATGTATGTAAACTCCTGTGCCGTGATTGAAGTTTATGGAGATGACAGAACATGAGGGAAGATTGAAGGTCATCACTGCTTTGAGAGTATGACCGTCGTGTGATTCAAAAGTCTTTTTCACATCCTCATGTTGCAGGCCTATCGATTCATTTGTGTGCGTCAAAGTGTTAGTGTATGGAATGGAGCCAAAGGCTTGCTATTGGAGGATGTGTTGATGACTTTCCTGAGCTCAGATATGTCGTATGATGTCACAGACAAAGCACATGTATGGGACCAAAGATTTCTTATACGAATTAAAACGTATTTTTGCATGGAGCTTTTATATGTATGATGATATTCTGTTAGGATGAGCAGCCTAGATATATTTTGTAATCATAAAATCAAGAATAGATCTAAATATGCATGACAACACAACCACATCAACTTTGTGTCCAATGGTGACCATGGTATATTTTATACACTGATTAATATGTGATTGCTTAGCAAAAAATATCCATGAAAGAATTAAACTTGTTGTCCTGTTTGTTTTTTCTCTGGCATGTTCAACAATGAAGACAGTTTGTGGCTGTCAGCATATATCATGTATTGTCTGAATACTCATGTCTCAGGTCAGCTAATAAGATCAATCATATCTCAAACCAGCCTCTGATACTTGCCTGGCTGGGCAAATGTCGCAATCCAAGCCATAACACTTGCCTGGCTGGGCCATTGTCCCAAACCAAGCCATAACCCTTGCCTGGATGTGCCAATGTCCCAAACCAAGCCATAACCCTTGTCTGGATGTGCCAATGTCCCAAACCAAGCCATAACCCTTGTCTGGATGTGCCAATGTCGCAATCCAAGCCATAACACTTGCCTGGCTGGGCCATTGTCCCAAACCAAGCCATAACCCTTGCCTGGATGTGCCAATGTCCCAAACCAAGCCATAACCCTTGTCTGGATGTGCCAATGTCCCAAACCAAGCCATAACCCTTGTCTGGATGGGCCAATGTCCCAAACCAAGCCATAACACTTGCCTGGCTGGACCAATGTCCCAAACCAAGCCATAACACTTGCCTGGCTGGACCAATGTCCTAAACCAAGCCATAACCCTTGCCTGGATGTGCCAATGTCCCAAACCAAGCTGTGATACTTGCGTGGCTGTTCTAATGTATCGAACCATTTATGATGCTTGAGTGTGCCAATGTCTCACACCAACCTATAATACACGCCCGACTGTGCCAATGTCCCAAACCAACCCGTTTGTGATAGACTGATATTTGTTTAGCTATGCCAGTATCCTAAACCAATTGCCGATGATACCTGTGTTTGGCTGTGCCAATGTCCCAGACCAGCCTATGATACTTGAGTGACTGTGCCAGTCAAACCAACCTATGATTGTCTGACTATGCCAATGGACATCCCAAACCAACCTACCATTACCTGGTTGTGCTTATATCTCAAAACAACATATAATCCTTGCCAGGCTGTTACAATGTCTCAAGCGAACCTAGTGAGTAACTGATCTCCGACTGGCTGTACGTGCCAATATCCCATCCTCAGTACCACGACACTCGCTTGGCTGTGCCAATGTCTAAAGCCAATCTATATAACACTCCATGCATGGCCGAGACGAAGCTATGCTACACATGTGTTCCTAGACTGGTTGTGACAATATTCTGGTCGCAAACCATGTTACCATCTGTGGAGGAATTCAAAGAAAATAAACGACAGAAAGCAGAGTTGTTTTTTATTATCATTTCAAAATATTTAATCAAATGTATGAACACCTTTCAGTATTAAGAGATACACGTTAATTTAAACTTGGGAGTACAGTACTGGTCAAAAATAACATACCACTTGTCCTTGTCTTAGTATCATGCACAACTGGTATAAAAGGCATGTTGTTACTGACCAGAACTGTTTACCCGGTTAATTTCATCAACTACATGTAATTACAAATACAAATGATGACTTCACATTTCTTCATTGAACGCCTATTTATAAAATATAGGCTATCCAAACAAGGGTGTCGCAATTCAAGTAACCAAATAATGGCGTCATGTCTGTTTGAATAACACCACATCTATTTTATACTGTTACTTCTCAATGACGGAGTGATATATGAGATCTAATGTAGAGAACTGTACATACTAGTTTTCAACTTAGCTAAATTTGATATTTTTATAATTTAAAAGGAACAATATAAGAAAGTGTGGTCGTAAATCACGAACGTCTGTTCCCAAAGGCAGACACATTGGACAATCTGCAACTAGGGTGTGACGTCCATGGTGGAGACGCCCATGTCCAATCCTAACCAATAATCCCGTGCTTCGTTTAAAGACCGATGGCCGGGCAGGCCGGGCAACCTTTTAGCGAATTGTCTCAAGGAAGATATTGGGAACAACGAGACATATTCCGAAGGGAAACATTTTCCGAGGACAACTTTCGTGGGGTGAACTGTCCAAGCACTGGGCAAGAATTGTCCCATGCGCGTATTTTGTTTCAAAAGTATCAAATCATATGGAGTAATCCACAATTATTTCTGTGAAAAGTTAGTTGATATTATCATTAGAGTCGGCTCTGCTACTTTTCCGCTTATTGCAATTCCTTATCAAACATATGAAGACCAACGCCATGTCCGAGTCGTGTAATCTTAGTAATGTAGTCGCCGAGCTCTTTGATGGAGTCAACCTGTTCGGTTAGGAAGGTGTTTTCGATGAAGTCTTGCAGCTGAAGTAAGAGAATAAACACACAATGTTTTCATGTCGAACAAAACTCAGACTGCACAAAAGTCATTGAGCCTCATCGTGGTATGAGGAGGGGAGGGTCTTCATGAATGATAATGGGGACTTGATGATAGTCGTCGTGATCTGAGGAAATTGATCTATCAGTAAGAGTAGAAGGACATACACGATTGTCCTCATGTTCTAAAAAAGCAACTCTTTGATCCGGGCGCAGGGGATGGATACAGTCATTACGGGAAGTCTAAATTAACAGACAGCCGGGCTGGGTTTCTCATGCCAATCTACCGGCATTGTGCGTATTACTCATCAAGGAGATTTAAGGATTGACGTTCACCGCCGGGTAATCCGGCATGCGGGCTTCTAATCAGAGTACGACCGGAGTTCGGCCTGGTCCCGTCAAGCTCTGGTTGTGACGACCGGAACTTGATGGGGCTCCTCGGGAACATGACGAGACTTGATGGAAACAAGACGAATGGTTGACGGGAACATGGCGGGAGCTTTGTCCCAAACATGGCGGCGGAAGGTTGATGGGAACAACATGATGAGCTTGTCCCAAACATGACGGAAGGTTGACGGGAACATGATGGGAGTCGGCGGATCACCCGCATGGGAGAATTGACTTACATGAGCGTCGTCATGATCGACGGCACACTTGTGCACCTTCTCCTTGAGGTGTTTGTTGACATGATGTTCAAGTTTCATGGCTTCTTTCATTGAGTGCAGGGCACTGTCCCAGTTTCCGGTCTGCAACTGAAACCAAACGCAGACTCTTTAAGTATAATGCGTAGGCTCAACACCTAAAATATATTGCTGCATCCCAATTTGTTTCTCGGAGTAATTCCAGCTTTAGCCGGAAAAGCGGATGATTCGTAGACTGTACAATAAAACCAGCCAGGAGCCGTCGAGACGTTTTAGCTGATATTATATTATCTAAGCTATCCCTCAAAGCAAAATGGAATTAACGCCACCTCGGAATTTCTGTCATTGCCTTCGATTCTATTCAATGTGTATGGCTAAAGAAACCAATGGCATAATCTTAAATTGAATATGCGGACGATACCATCTCCTCATGGACGCTTCATCAGCATTCATACTAAGCAAAACAATCTGCAGCGACCACTATGTGCTAATACTAGTACCTTATTCTGGTGAGTGAATGTCAGGGATGGTGTCATACTGACGGTGCCGCCCCTCTTGTTGACATACTCCATCAACACCTGTCCATGCTCGCGTTCCTCATCGGACATCTTCTTGAAGAACTTGTGGAAGCCGTAGAGAGCGACATCGGAACGGGAAAAGTAATAAGCCTGGAAATGAAGAATAGGGAAAGGCCGGCGACATTAAAGGGAGACGACTGCGTCTGATTGTCATCAACGGACGTGAGGAAACGCCGCCACTGCTTTGGGAGTGTAATTGGTCACCATGAAGACCACCAAGTCTCTACGGTCTCCCTGTACGAATGCTTGTGCCGTCCGCAGGTGGTTGTGACTTTGTCTCCCTTTTTTTCTCTGTCGCTTCTTTCCATCATGACGTCACGATAAAGGACCATTATAGGGCTTGGCTAACTTGTTTGCCACAATGGATGCGATAATAACTTTTTTTGGTAAGATTTTATCCACCAAAGCTGCTATTGGTGGACAGCATGAAATGGCTGCACTGACTGTCCTTATAAAAACAAACACTTCATGTCATCCGGCTTTCATTCTATTTAGGTCATTCGATAATGAATTACAGTGCGGCCTAAGTTACAATAATACATCCGCAATCGAAAAAGATGATTAAGCCTTTGGCTTTTTATCTCCGACATCACTTTATCTTATAAACATGTATGTTATTGTTCTCCCTGAATTAAATACAATGTATCACTCTTCTAATTATAAATTTATTATCTCACCATTGACAAGTAAAGATGGCTGGCTTTTAGCTCCTCCTGAATCTGATCATTCAATTTGTCTTCACATTCTGCGTTGAAATACTGACGAACGTCCAAATCTGAAAAAAAACCCGTTTCAGAATGTTTCAGAATTAGAAGCCAAAAACTAGAAAATACAGCCCCGGTCAGAAGGTCATAACATCTCCATGCATTTATTACAAAGTCTTCATTTTTCGGTTCGCGAAAATTTCGAATAAAATCATAAAATTTTCGCGATTTTTGGCGGATTCTAGATTCTCTTCTGTTTTCCAAGCAGTGATCGCGAGTTCATCTAGGTCAATAGGGAGTTTTCGCAAAAAAAACCTCCGAAACGTCCTTGTAAACGCATCCCATCGCTCGCCTTCGTTTTCAGGAGGTCAAACAATGAGATTGGCGTTTACGTTGACGCTTCGGGAGACTTGCGAAAACTCCCTATATTTATGAAATCCGCGATAATGATACGCCGCGGAATAGTTGGTGAGGCGCGTTGGCGAGAGAGACGTTGATATTTTTCAGTAATATTTGCATCAAAACAACAAGGGCAGAGCAACAATGACATTTGGCCTACATATCTCGAGACACATATAGATTGATTTAAACTTTGAACCGACATTATTCTGATCAACAATGTACAAACGTATCATGTGATGCGTTGAGACAACAATAAACAAAGACCATCGGCGACAAGGTTCATTTTAGTTCAGTACATTATCATCCTGAGATTCAGGTTTTGATACTCCTATACGTCATTTGAAAAAACACTGATGCAAGAGTGGTTTGGTGTACACGAGTTTTTTCGGATGGAATTTGGAAAGATTGTAGCTTGAGCAAAATAAAACCAATTTAGGCGCATATTAAGAGTTCATGTACTCAGGACAAAGAAGGGGAATGATTAGCCTCATAGAAATGGCGGCCAGACGAATAGGCTGTCATCTGGTTTCCAAGAAAATATAACCATCCTTATTTGACCGAATTCTCAGCTGTTGTTCTGCCATGATTAGCCATTTCTAGACGCATTCTCAGGGTCTACATGTACAGACGGCCCCTCAGCTCAGCCATGGTTTTGGCAGGTGGCATTTATTCCTTCATAATATCTTGTCGAATTTCAGAAAGCAAGCGTTGAGTTGTCACCTAAAGTGCTGCGCTGTCACAATCTTTGAAAACAGAAATATGCTATATAGGATGAAAGACCCTTCAAAGGACCAGGAGAAGTGGGTTGTGCATGTAGGGAATTGATGATACTGTCTGTTGCGTCTCTTCTCTGTTGACCTTACCACTGTCCGGAGATGGTGCCGTACTGTCCGGCCATGGTGTCTCACTGTCCGGCCATGTGTGTTGTCCTCCGCTCGCGTCTCCGAGTCCTCCAAAGCCACAAATCCCGAAACCCGAGAAAGCCAAGACGGCTACAAAAATTGATAACCAAGCTCCCTCCATGGTGCGCATTGTAAGATCGAACAGAAAATGACAGTAGAATTCACAGTCCCGATCAGCTGGACTATATCAATATAACTTGCACTACTCTCATGTTATCATACTATTACTATTCGCATTAGGCCGTGCAATATTTGGGCCAATTATTTGCTTCTTGTCCACATGATGTTCCAATCTTAAAACACAATACAGGCATAGCATTTTTGATTTTTTTCTGTTTCTGACGAGTGTTTGGCAAATCCCATAAAGAACAGATTGATCTGTTTTTTTCTCTGCCCCGTTGACATATCATATTCTCTCTAACTCTATAGTGTATGTAAACATTGAGGATCGGGGACAAACCAAAAACGTTACAGCGGGCTGGTGATCTTCGCGATGCCACGGACGGGAGACAACCGTCGGAAGCTGTACCTGAGAACAGATATCGGGAAACCATCTGCCTTCATACTCACGCCAATCTATCGATCTATGTGTCCGTTCCTCTTCGATTATATCCTCATGTGTTATAATGCGGCAACTAAAAAATGATTTGGCAAAGCCTTATTGTGTTGTAATAGGCCAACGTGACTGGATTTTGGACAAAGTCCATCGAAATTAGGACATGGGTCATGCAATTCTGAAAAGTCATTTTAGTTTCTGAGGATAGCTAGTTTACCTTACCTGGAAACGGCGAGATCCGTTAACGAAATTAACGAATGAGATTCTACGTCCAATGGCATTGGCACGACATAGGATGTGAGATTCCAGACGTGAACCTTTTTTTCCTACGGTTACGTTTTCGTGTAGTTTTAAAATATCAACCGGACTTTTCTTTAACCAATGAAGTATTTATACCGTAGGAAAAAACAAACCATAATCGGATGTGAATTGTAGCATGATCATTTTAATCAGAAAAGATGAATACTTTGAGATATATTTACATTAATTTGTGACAATTACCGAAGACCCGTTCCAAGCTTGTGATATATACATTATATGAATAAATACTAATTTTCACCGAGTTTATCTAATATAAATGCCATGTTCCCGTTGCTAAAATATCGTCAACTAACAAGATTGATGTTCAACGCACATCAACTTACTGAGTCATGGTTGCTCAGTCATTGTCAACAGTATCGTTGGCGTGAAAACCAAACGCTACTAAGGAGATACGCTTTTGCTAACGCTGGCGGCGTCTGTCTCCAACGCGGATTGAGCAGCGGGACCCAGAGTTATAGTCGACGCGTTCGCCGATATGAACATCCCGCCATCGTTTGATGTCTTTGACTGTGTTTAGCACGGTTCAGTTCTGACCCTGAGTTAAAGCAAATTGCAAAAGTTTCTTTCTGGAAAGTTCAGTTTTTTTACAAGGTGTAAGACCTGCTCCTAAAACCTGGCAGTGGAGACATGGTAAGAGGAAGATTGTCTTTAGGGTGTGGCACTGGCAAGTATTTCATTTGAGGATTGTTGTTGTGCAGTTTCCACGTCGATGACCTTGAAAGTTCAACAGTCATGACCTTGAGAAAAAGTTTCGCGAATTCCTTTCCAATGCATGACCTCTTGCCGCCACCGAAGGGAACGTATTGGTAGCGTTCCTCTGGTGTCATGTGACCTTTAAAGTCTGCCCAACGATCTGGGTTGAAATCTGTTACGTCATCAAACATGCTGCTGGTCTCTTGTGTGTCCCGGATGGAGTAAATGACTGTCCAACCGGCGGGAACTTGGTAGCCCTGAAGATTGATCATGGGGTAGATTAGTAATGCAGTCACTCGAATGGAACGAACGCATAAACGTGAAACTTGGAAATAGCGTTTAATATATTTTGTACCTTATCTTCGTCATTGAAAGACAGTTTCCATTGCAAACTACCAACTACTGACGTTAGATTGCGCGATTTCTACACTAGGTATCAAGATAGTTTTTAGCAAATATATATGCCAAACGAACTCGTGAGACAACAGTAAAGAAGCGGAGCAGTCAAGCAATAAACGCTGACAAAGAAACACACCGCGTTTAAAGGAATATCATGGAATACTGGCATTAAAGGACTACATGTACTTACATCAAGTTCAAACGTCTTCAAGGCCTTTCTGAATCCTCCACCAATAGGTGGCGCTATGCGTAGCACTTCCTTCACAACATTACTGACGTAGCTCAAACCATTGATGCTGTCATAGTTTATGGGGCCGGACTCTGTGATACCATTCGCGTGAAGTTCGTCTCGGATCTTTTCGGTGACCTCTGGGTGTTTTGCTAATTGCATTAACAAGGTGCAGGCGGCGCTTGCAGTGGTCTCGTGGCCTGCAAACAGCAGTTCCAACGCAATCTCCTTGAGCTCGTCTGGTGCCATCTTGAGTTCGCTCTGGTCGTTCAGCAGAAGGGACAGAGCGTCCACGTACGTTTGGCTGCAGTTTTCTTCCTGCCTCTTCTTGATACACTCGCCGATTTTTTCAAGGAGGATTTTCTTTGCTCTCAAACCCTGGAATGTATCAAACAATATTGCACTATTAACGGTACATTTCTAAATACTTTTGCTTACACTTACACCAAGTGCTGCTGCGGCTGACACTTGTTACACCCAATTTAACACGATTAGTAATCGGCAATGCTGTCTTCGAAAAGGTGTCGCAGGTTTTTAGCCCAAGAACAAACAGTGCTAAGGGAAAGCTACATGAAATGACGTTGCAAATCATTCCGAAAAATATCATAGGAGGTTTGTCATAACCATTTAAGGCGCAATGTACCATCTACTTTAAAGCGAGAGGAATCAAGCAAGCAAATGCTTTACCATCAGCAAATACATAGTGTTATTCTTACCTTGGTAAGTCCTCCACCGGGGAACTGGATCGGGATGGAGATGATGTTGTTGGATACGTCTTCAAAGACGTGGAGCATGGAGATGATATCAGCCTGGCGAAGGTTGAAGCCAAGGAGGATCTTTGCAGCCAAGGCGAAGGTCAGATTCCTACATTCTTGATAGCCGAAGATGACTTCATCAAAGCACCACTTTTCGATGTGAGACTTCACGATCCTCTGCATGGGCTTGACATACGAAGACAGCGCGTCGTGGGAGAACGCCTTGGCGACTAATTTCCTTCTCTGCCTGTGGAGGGATCCCACTGACTGTGACAGACAGCTTCCGCCAAGGATCATCCGTGTACTTGTCGACCAGTGTGTGGTCACGATCGTGTTCTCTCCATTCAAGATCTTACGGACATTCTTAGACCCGATCACGCGGATTGTTGGCCGCCCCAGGATGTGCGTCTTGTAAACATGGCCGAAGTTCTCTCGTCTGCTTTTGTAGAATTTGCTGCCCTAAAAGAACAGAAAAGGATCGTGATAACTCAAATGCTTGCAAGACGAAGTGGTGCGAAGTCGCCATTTCCACCAGAGCCAATATTGTCCTTAGATGTTCATAACCAAAGCTTTCAGTATCTTTGCAATAGATCGCTTTTCGAAAGTTCACTGACGAACGAGTCCATGTCGGCGAAAGCCCCCAACATTGGGGCATAAGACGCCTGGTAGGGAATAAGACGAAACAAAGCCGCCCTGCCCTTTCGTCGCTGACAGGTCATTATCAAGATCAAAGTTCAGTATAACAGCAACCGACAATGTCACGATGACCCACGAAATCAACTTACCAGAAGGACGAAGTTCAGCGTCTCCCCAATGAAAGGAAGGCCAAAGTTGCCAGGCGGTAACGGAAGGTTGCAAGTAAGATCCTTCAGGTTGTAGTTGTGGGACTTCCAGATACCATTACATGCGATGATGAGGAGGATTGGAGCGATGAAGTTGGAGAACAGGAATTGCACTGTTCGGCCATGGGGGATTCTGGAATGATATCAAAGAAGAGTTGATGGTTAGCGGAGAGCGACGATAACGCGTAGGGGCCCGGCCAAAAAGAAGAAATCGCTGTAGAAACAATTCGATGAAAACTTCCGCGTTCCTGAAAACATGTCATAGGAGAGTACGTAAATGTATTTCATAGAAGTGAAATACTTTCGAAGGGTGCGCAATTAAATCAAAATACGCCGGACGAGGACATCATGTAGATGGTATTAATCATCATAAATGCATGTAGTTCAATCATTTACAAAAGAAGGCTAGCGCGCCCTAGAATTTAGAAGATGATGAAGAATCTTGCCGATATTCATATTATATACATGAACCCCGCATAGCCCTTATATAAGTTTCGTTTAGACTGATCCGGAGTTCTTGTCAACAGTTTTCGTAATGAGGGTTCATGTGACCCTTTGGCTGCCTCGGCCGGTTTGCGGCAATGGCCAACCTTGAGCGAAGTTGTTTATAACATGTCTCCATTGATTGGTGTTCTTCTTTGGAATGTAACCTTTCGCAGTATATCATGTGACCTTTGAGAACTATGTACGTGATGGTCACCAATCGATCAATCTCGTCCCATTGCTTTTAATATCACTGAGATCACTGATGCATTCGCCAATTCCATAGAAACCACGGTGTCAACCTGGGACATCACGTTCGTGTAACAACAAAAATCGAAACCCTCCGATGACCTCATGAAAAGGGACAAGCTGACCTTGGTTGGAGTGAACGAACAACAACTTCACGTAAACATCGGTTGTGCTCTTCGGGCATGTCGGGGTGACAATCTCGATCAGCAAGGGGTTACGGGCATCGTTATGTAGCCTATCTATCATGAGATGAGAGATGTCCACCAACCATGCCAACAAAAGGTTCCTTTGAAAGCTGATTTCAATAATAATAGACATATTTGAACTTAAACTCACTCTTGGACATGCTAAATGTTTCAAAAACAACAACGGAACAACTTGACCCTCTCATGCTGCGCTTCGTCCTTTTGATTTTCTCTTACTAAAAATAATGCCTCCATCTTTAAAAAAGATCTTTTTCATAACCAATGATCAAATACTCTTGATAGTGACAGTTATATTGTTACCTTTGATTACTTTTAATTCGTGTTTTTGTCAGATTAATTTGAGGCTGTGCATGACAAGAGTTTAGGTAAAAAATGATGTGCCGAAAATCGAGAAAAAATGTCTGAACTCGGAAAGTAAGCGAACTGGAATGGGGCGAAGTACAAGGGCGAGGTCAGAGTGCAATGGGCCATTGCCTCACCCCCCCCCCCCCACCCATCACATCCCAGTTATTTCCATTCTATACAATGCATCCCATTTTCCAAATGAAATATCAAAGGGGCAGGGTTTCACTGATGTTATAATTGGTTTCACCGGGCACTGGTAGCTATTTTGAGAGACAATGAAACCAAGCGGGCCGGGCGGATTAGCTGCATGACCTCTTGTGGGGTCGTATTAAGGGTATGCGGGCAACAGGCGGTCACGGAGGTCACTTTGGGGGTAATAATAAAGGAGAGTGGATAATTAACCAACGAACTCGTTCAAAGGATTCGAAGATACAAGTATAAACACTAAATATCATTTCATATTGTCATTGGTAAGCCTAGATCATTTGAGGATGGGATCTTATCTGCAGAAGTAACCGAAATTCACTTCGTTTTGATTTGACCCCTTAGTGACACCACGGACTTCTAAACATTTTATAACTATAGGTCCGAGGTGATAAACACCCGTACCCCTCGGGGGTTGATAGGGTAACGCGGGGTCACCGTCATCGACCAAAACAAGAAATTGTTCTAGGCATTTCCCTTGTCTGTGAGTCGTTCGCGATAAATTTCGAGATTCTTGCGAAAATGAAATAATCATGTTAGTACTTTTTTTATATCTTCTTATGAGTTATCTGCAAGATCGGGAAATACAGTATAAAGATAGGCCTATATCGGGTGTCCAAAAATGCATTTTTTACTTTGATGTGACAATTTCTTTGAAAATTCCCAGGGACTTTTTTTAGAATATTGTTAGCAAGCCCAAAAAATCAAATCGGATCTTAGATATTGCTACCGGGTCAAAAGAATGGTTTCAGAGTGTTGTCGAAACAACCAACAGCCTAAATAGGTAATAGGTCGGCTCATATCCTGATGGTATAATAGGTAATGATTGATTGAGGCACGCGACTCTGATTATTATCCTGAGATCAGGATTTTGATACTCCTGAGGGGAGGGGGATACGACTGACTCTGGGTTTTCGAGGATGCTTAGAAATTTGCCTTTGGAAATTTTGGATATAACGTGAATTTTTGACGCGTCTTAAATTAAATACAACACAGTAAATAGAGCAAAATGAGAAAAACGGAAATGTTCATGACAACTTACAAGAGATCTTGGAATGATGCGATGGCTGTGCCTTCTGTCTCCGTCTCGTTTACAAAACTCGTAAAGCTTGGCGTCTGCATCTTGCCTCTTTGGTTGAAAATCGGAATATGGTCCCTTCCTGACCCTGGCAAGAATTTATACGAGGCCTGAAGATAACGCTAATGCCCTGACGCATTTATATGCTAAACAGTCGTCTCACATTGCGCAACTTCTTTCTGGGGACACAGGTCAAATTTACTATGACCCCAAAGACCCGATGACGATGTTAACCCAACCTCGTAAACGGACGCTTGAATTGTTGTTTCGTGTGAAAAAGGGTTCACAACATCACGGTGACGGGGTTGATGTTACCTTTTGCTAAGTTCACGAGAATTGGGCCAAATTTCACAAGAATAGCAACTCCTAGTAAACATCTCGGGGTACCCGCGGCCAAATAAGGCCTTTGTTACTCACGTAGAACCCATTCATGATTCTGATTCTTGTGAATGAACTTTGGCACAAAGAGATAAATTTGGGGATACCAACGAAAGGTTACGAGAGATTTTATTGACTTCAATATCGAAGAAAGGAGAGAAATTCTTCCATTGTTCAAATATTAAATTATCACGATTTTCTTGGAATGCGTGGGTTCTTCTTACACAATCTTTGCGGCAGATTTAGCATTTTCTGATATCCTCTGCTAACGTGCATGAAAAAACTAAAGCCGACTTTCTTGCAAAATCGTTTATTACAACCTCATCAAAATTAATCTATCGTAGCCCATGCTGTTCGTTCATAGTAATAATAATAATAACGGTAATAAAGACAATTATCCGTAAACATTAAGGCCCAAATTCATAAAGGGCGTTTAAGGGTTAGACATGTACAACTTCTCTCTAGTCAGTTTCAGGGCCTATTCATATTCTGTGAAGATTCACATGAAGGGCCAGAATATGTCTATTCAGTAGTTAAACGCTGTTTTAAGCAAAACACCCTTTATGAATTTGGCCCATAGCGTTTTCCCGTGGAATCTTGAACCTTGTTCAAAGTGCTTTATAAGCACGTGGAATGATTATCATCGTCATCCCCGGGTCTCCACTGAAATCAAGCGCTCATTGTACATGACGAGTATAGGGGAAAAAAACAATGTCTTCACCAGACGCCTTTCCCTTAGTATTCATCGTTTTCGCGCAAAATTGGCCAGACCAGAAAATGACACCCCTTCTTCAATGTCTTGTTATGTTTGCATAGATGCGTAAGTTATTAGTTTATGATGGTATAATTATTATTGGTCGCAGTTTTTTGCACAAAAATAATCGACCTTTCAATCAAGCGTGTCTGTGGAGTACATAACATCGCAGGTTAAAGAAGGTCGGGCGAGATCGATGTCCCGATCAGGGTCATTTTTGAAAAACAAGTTGGTTGTCCTCAAATTACTGAGACAAGAACCCACACCCCATGCGGTTATTTAAGGTCAGGCAAAGTGACCGATCAACATAAAATCAATTCGAAGACAAAAATACTTGCAAAATTACATGTACACAGGAGTTTATTTGTATCAAGTAAATGTAAACATATACCGAGTGTGAACTCGTATTGAACGCTGACTTTTAGTACCCCTCGTACTTTAATTTGTTAACAAACATTACTGTAATGACAGTCAGAATGCAACTGCTAGTTCAAAAGTGCAGTACTTTTAGCCATGGCGTAACGTGTCTTTCCTATCAGTTGCGTCTAATGGTCTCCCGCCTCATAACCGAAACGACACAAGAAAACCAAGATAAAAAGAAGAATGTGCAAGCACACAATCGAAGATAATCTGCTCCCATCACAACCAGATCGTTTCTGATGCTTGCTTCCAGCCCCTCCCCAAGGCATACCCCTTTTATTCTGAAAACCCAGTTCTTTGCCTTGTTATCTATTATTTGTATAGTGAAGTTAATAAAAAGGCATTTTGCCTGTATACCGCAAACATCACCATTTCTTTGACTATTTCAATTTACATGGCAAAAGATCAAAAGAGCTCCATTGTTTTCAAATAAAGACTCTGGTTGAACCTTTGCGTAGTTATTACTTTATGGTGTTACCCGCGCAGCACGAGTTACGCTCGACTTCGGACACAGTGGATCGGCCTCTTCCTTCCCGACAAGACGATGTTTAGAATGACCAAGAATGACCGGTTAAATCCGCAGACGAGAATTCATTTTTATCGGCGCACATCACAGGCCCCTCATCCTCATCCTGAGGAAATCACTGGGTTTTCGCTTCTTCAACCCCTGAAACTTTTACAACGCGTGTGACCTAACAGGGTTAATAGGGTGAACTTCCGCCGCCCATCTGTCAGTGGCAACTTGCCATTAACAACCCTTCTTCACCTCTCCCCGCATCTTTGAAAGCTAACACCTTCGTTATCACAAAGGAGGGAGTGTCCAAATGAGGTTGAACTTAGGAGAGGGTGACCCGACCCGCAAATAGTAGTAGCACGGGGGTGGGCGTGTTGCCTGTAGAATTATTTTTATCATGACCTTGTCGAGTTCAAGCGCCGTCCCATTTCAAGTCTTTAGGCGATACCCGCTCGCAAAAAACCCACAAATAATAGCTTTGTCACCTAACATACATATTAATACCTCGGCCTCGTGAGTGAAGGGATAGATAACTTTGCTGATGAACCGAATTGTGTCACTCAGATTCCGATTTGAAGCCGCAGGTTGTTGGCCTTTAAGCGCCGTTGGTGCAGACCTGGCATGGCCCCAGATTTACCTCGCTGTTGCGTCACATCAATTCTATAAGAAGACAAATGCTGATAAAAAACAGGAACTTCCAATTGTTTGGATAGCTGAATTAGTTCTGTAACAATTTTACATCATTTTATGTATTTTTGGATAAGGTGGGTTGGTTAGAGGTCAGCGGTCAAAGTTGAACATTATCGAAACTCAAATTATGTGGACGGTATTACTGACGATTCTGGGTGATTAACGAATACTGACATCTGCTATTATGGAGGAGGGGGGGGGGGGCTTTCGGCATATGCCCCTGCGAGTGATTTTTGGGATGTCTGCGTAATATTACCTTTTACAACTAGATGTAACTTTTAGCAATCTTTTGTGGAGACAGTGTCACAATCATCTCTTGATCGAGCTGTGACGAAAACGAAGGTCACATCAATTGTTTTTATTTCCCCACCTTCAATGTCCGAGAGACACAACCTTAAAATGGTTGAGAGACAATAAAAGAATCACCTTTACTTTGTCCTCATTTTGGAGGTTTCCTCATGTCTGGGCAGGCCAAGAAGCGGCTTCCTTTTAATGGGCAGTTAGAAATTCAAGACCGTATCTTTTGTCTGCTAAGCAAAGCATTTTTATTCAAAACAAATCTGCATATGTATCACCAATAAACTCTTATAAATATATTCTCAGAGAAAAGCATAATCTTGGCAATGACAGTCCCTAGGCGGGAGATCTTAACATGATTGAGTGCCATTCTAGGCAAGAAGCAGACACAACCAGAAGTTGAACCCCTGCACCAAAACATTTCTATTTTGGGAATGTTTTCTAGGAATTACTTCATATTGTGAAATTTCTTAAAATATACTGTTAAGAAATAACCAAATGTTTGTAGGCATTAGGTTAGGGCATGGAAAAACCCTATAACATGTAAAGTTTGAAGTTTAAGTTTGCATTTATACAGCCCTTTTCCAAGTCAACCCTGTTTGGAGCACTATGGCATCCCTTAGTGCTCCAGAGGCTGTTGATTCAGAGCAGTTACTAAGAACATCACCCTTCAAACTGGAACGTTGAAACAACGAGGTGACTCGCCTCGGGAGGGTTTTGAACCGACTACCTCTTTGTCAGAAGCCTGGCACTCTAAATACAATGGCAATGAGCTTCATGAGTTCATTGAATTGGTCACCGTATGGAGAGAACAACATATTGTCCTCATCAGAATATATTCCATTACTTTGGGATTCGTTTGAGTTCCTTCATGAGCCAGATACTGATGCTGAGAAGAATCAGTGATCCCGACTGGTGAGTGGCTGCCAATGGTGTGGGCACGTATGTCAAGAGTGTGGTGATGCCAAGTGACACCTGAAATGAGACAGGTTGAGGTATGGTCAACAACTTGGAATGGAGAACTCTACTTTCTTGTCTTGGTCTAACTTGGGACAAACTTTTGTTTTTGAGTCACCAATCCACAGATAAAAAGCTATCAGCGTTGCTTAACTACGGTAATGGGGCCAAATAAATCACAACTCTACAGATGAAATTCCACCACTTACATGACAGAAAAGGAGCTACTTTCAGTGAAAGAAAAAAAGAGAAGTATACCTGTATTAGAGCCATTCCCATTAAGGCATTGACTGCCATCCTCGCCCGGGGAGGCAATGGTGCCTTTCGACACATCCACCAGAATCCAGCTATCGCACACACCGTTGTTTCGCCCTAGAAAAAGATAAGAAAAGGATTCTTAGACTATATAGAACAAATTATCGTATCCCAACATACATCTTCACACATTTCATTCCACACACCAACTCTTATACACTACAGTAGAACCTCTCTATTCAGGGCACCCTTTGGGACATAAACAGATGTTGCCCTTGAGAGAGAGGTGTCTTAATAACAGATGTCGAAATGAACAGTAATGCATCATTTGGTATTAAAACCAGTGCTTTTTGGGTGTCCTTCCAACACAAGTGTCCTCTTGCGGCTTAAGGAGGCTCCACTGTACTTACTAGATTTCTGTGATTGAATTGGACCATTGTGGTATTCTCGAAAATATTTTTCCACTTTGGGGAGAACACCCATAAGTCTTCTGGGATCCAATTATCTCCCATCTTGGGCCAAGAGTTGTAGACCAATCCAGCATCCAAGCCAGCAACAAAGGCACCTGTAAAGAAGAGAAACAAAAATCACGTCTTTGTTTGGAAAATTCTACTGAATAGTGGACATTATTTAACAGAGCACACTTTTATTTGAATGGGCAAACGATATTCAAAAGTGCCGTCATCTATAGTATTTGGTTCAAACTAATGTCATCACCTGCTTGAATTGGGAAGTGTGATATAATTATCTTATACATGTCATCCGCAGCGAAAGGGTTACCTGGTCACAAACAACAAAATCTGTATTATGACCACATATCTACTAACCTGACATGGCAGTTACAAAAATGAGAGCTGTGAGCCCATGGGCAAATCCACGTATGCGTCCCAACTTGGCAAACTCTTTAATCTGAAGGACAGAACGCTCTCAATTACAATCTTTATTAGTAATGACAAAAGAAATTCTTAAAAAATTGATCTCCAATATTTCATTACTTCATTAGGGCATTGGTAGAGAGACCCTACAATATCTGCAAAACTGAGACACGTAGCGACATCTGTGATTATTGGATACTACACGTACATCAATCTAGGCTTAGAGAAGAAGGTTTCACAGCATCATGATTACTTACTGGTTGTGGCTTAAGGACAAGTTGCAGCCCTTGGTAGAGCAGAAGGGTATAGAATATAAAAGCTGCGCCGAGATGCGATGCGAGTCGATACTGGCTGACCCGTGGGATATCAGTTGATTCGGGTTTGTCTTCCAGGCCGCTTTTGACCATGTACCAACCAAGCAGCCCCTGGAAGAAAAAAAACAATGTAAATTGCCCACATTTAAATCATGCATGCTTTGTCGGAGACTGGCATTCTTAGCCTTGGTTGGTACCAAGTCTAGGACAAGGAAAACTGATATAAAACCTGGGGAGATGTCACTTGTTAGCCTTGGCAGGCAAGAACATAAAGCAGGTTGGCCAAAGAGTCATGACACTGACAGGACATATCCCCAGGTAAGGGAAGGGAAATCACCGAAGACGGAAGACCCTAGGGGGCCCTGCCAAGGTGGCGTGGAACAATTCTTGTCTTGTACAACTCGAGATGGCAAGCAATAGCTGTAGGAAAAGATGGAAAAATCACAACACTTACCTGAAATACTAACAAACTGCCATAAATTGCAAGTCTTGGCTTCAGGGCCTTACTTATCCAACCTTTCTTCAGGAAATAAACTGCGGGAATAGCAAACATCAAACCGATCGTTCTTCCCCACATCCGATGGCAGTACTCCATGTACCAAATAAACTTGAACTCAGTCAGAGTCATTTTTGCATGTGTTTCAGAACTGAAACAAGACGGAAATTTTCCTTCACTTGTGCCACAAGCTTTGGACAGGAAACTTAGCTGGAGTACAGGTGGCCTACAGCTGACCTGCCTAACCTGGCTTAAAACCTGATGTAGTTTTTTCAAACTGGTCATATTCAGTTAAGTGTAATCCTTGAACAAGCATGAATAAGTTGTGTCGTTTTGTCAGATGGGCGAACCACTATTGACAATTTTGTCCTCCCTGGCTCTAGCCTGGTACTAGACTACCTTTAACATGCAAGAGCTCCCTTGTTTCACCATAACAGCTGTCCAAGTGCTCAAGTAATTAAACTTTACTTACTATTTAAATTCTGGGAATTGCTGGTATTTGTTGAATTCATTCTGCCATTCCTCCTGTGTCCTCGGTGGCTTCATCCCCTTGATCAGATGCCAGTCGACCATCGAGAGACCAGACTCTGTCAATCTGAACGGTAAACAAAACAAACCTGCTAATCAACAGCGTCAGATGAATAGTTGAGAGAAGAGTAGTTGTCTATTCCTATTACTGCCTCAGTCATTGGAGTGTCCTATTACATGCTACCTATTGTTAGAGCTCCTGCAAACTTTCAGGCTTCTGTCTCAAGTCGGGCCTCAGGCAGCATCGCCAGTTGGCTGTGCCATGGTGAGAGTGCAGTGGCAATGATGGGAAGAGGGCCATGCCATTACTCCTCTGGCATCAACAAACCAATCAACGAAATCCATTCTCACTAGATTCAATTATCGCTAAGAATTTTCATAAATTTCTCACAGGTTGGATAAGCATTTTTCAAAAACCATTGACAAATTAGACGGGTCCAGAAAACTTATCAAGAGAGAGATGTAAGTGATAGATTCTGATAAGTCTGTAGAATGTACCTGGTAACTCCTCCAATAACTACTGCCCCAAATGCCATCCCAGCACATGTTAGGAGCCATGTTCCAACCAATTTATCAGCACGAGAGGGTATGCCAGTAGCAGCAGCTCCCTGATTGGTAACAGTTGTAGTCTGACGCACAACTTGGGGTAAAAACTTGGAATTTTGCTGTAAAGAGAATTATTATCTTAAATTTAAAACATTTTCTCATTCTACTGCATAGTCTTTTACTTATTCCATTAATGCATCTATTCTGGCATCGAAATGCTGGAAGCTAACTAAGGGGGAGAGGCTGCACTCTTCTCTCTTCCCTTCAAGTCTTTGGAAAAATTGTGTATTCAAGATGAAACTAAACACCTTTAGATGCAGAGCTAAACTTTTTTGTGAGGTAAAATCACGTGTGGCTCATGTCACTCTACAGGACTATGATGTCAAGGAAGCGCAACCAGTGCGATAACCATACCTACCCCTAAAACTAAAAGCCTTTGAAACGGCCATGTCTTCTGCCCATACTGCCTTACTGGACGAGCTAACTCTGCACTCTGCGTAAAAAATCGTTTGCTGCTACATTGGGCGCAGGTACCTCTCTGAAATGTAAACAGAAATATCAAACAGCTGACATTATGTTGCATGCAGCGTAGTAACCGCACGTATCGTTTTGACATTTGGTGAGCAAGTTATGCGGTTGTGAGGTCGCAATGCTGAAACAGTGAAACATCCTGCAGCGGAGTGATGAGTCGATGACAGAGAGATGATCAATCACATGATGTCCTTTGAAATAAACAAGAAAACCCTCCAGCAGTTGCTGTTGCCCTTACAGTTCTAATCACGACAGTGTTCGTATTGGCCATGAAAGGTACATGATGACTCGCTTGGCCATCTACAGGAATTTCAGCCCAAAACCGCCTGCACATTTTTTGGGGACACCCTGTAGATTAGTTTTACTTCAGTTTGCATCCTCACCATTTGGGGCAGAATCTTACTCGTTGAAGACTTCAGGATAGTTTTCGGCAAACTCAGCAAACGTGTGCAATACATTGTGACGTTGACAGTTAATGTTCGATGCAAATTTAACGGAAATCCACAAAAAACGGCTTTAGTTGGGCGAAGGTCTGTAAAGTGACCTTGTTTCGCAATTAGTGTTGCAACGATAAAACACTTACACAACCATTCCTTTTTGAAAAGAGTGTCTTATGGGTATATTTGTCAATTTTGAAAAATAACCTATATATATAATATAATTTATTAGCAATGACTATTGCGTAAAGTGTTTAAAATGTTAAACTGGTTGATAAATACAGGTGGGGCCTTTTTTGTTGTTGCGACACGTCTCCTCGAAATCCTAAAAATAGAATCCGTCTCGCAAATCGGAGACAAGACATGGGTGTCCTACTTGCCCAACCTCCTGCAGCAAAGTTTCCGCAGTATGTAAAGGGTTTCGTGGGTTGAGTCTGTTTGTTTTGTTGGTTCAGACAGGTTGTTACAGTCAGAGCAAAAAATAATGTTGGCAATGCATTAGGTGGTCTTTCAGACTGGTTGTGACATCACAGATCCCTCCGAAATGCGTGTCCTCCATAATCGCACCGATGTGGTGGACGCCAAGGATCAAGGTTGTATTCACCCTGACTCTTCCAAATGAAATCCTTTGATTTTTCCAAGATTGCAAGACCCTCAAGCAGTATATTGAAGACAACACATAGGTTGTGACAATCATGCGTGCAAGAAGAGACTTCCACTCAGTCTTGCCACAAATGATGTTTAGGTAGTTTGATTTCTCAATGAGCAATGAACAACAGGTTTTTGGGATATTCCTTTATTTCTCAATATTCATTGACAGCGGAATAACTTTCTCTTTCATGCCGTGTAAGTAAAAATCCCCCACCAGCTTGAAACTCTACTGGGTATCTTCCAAAACTTATACGTTTCTGGCATTTGTTCTGAATTTCAAAAACATTTTGGACACAATCCTCAAAGTTTTTCTATTTGGCCACAATCTCTGTGCAACTCCTGACTCAAAGTCTAGTCCTATCACATGTTAGCACTATCATTTACCAGTAAAGCAAGGGAGATAAAACATCACCACCACCACTAGTCCAATAATGAAATTCCATCAGATTCTGCCCACAGGACCAGATGACCCAAAAATCACAATTAGGACCAAGTCCAAAGTGGAAAACAATCTTAAATTGACTTATACAAAGTACAATCACTTCCTAGAACTTTTTGAGATTGCTGCACATTATAGAAGCCCTTTATAAGAACTTATCATTCATCACTATTTAGATTAAAGCTTTTTATCTTTTCTCCTCTTTCTCCACATGCAACTAGCCCCAACAGTTGACAGAGCTCGTCACATTACCGTGCAAGTCTTGTCAATTCAAGAAATTGATTCAATTGAAGTACATAAATTTGGTGTCATGATATAGCGGGCTTACTTCGATGAGTCTTTTCTAACATTTATATATTCACATTTGTTCTATTGCTTGTGTTAGAATGAATTACTGTGTATCGATCAACAATTCAATTTGTACAAGAGCCTATTCTTAGACAGTCTGAAAAAAGGGACAAAGACACAATGAATACTGGTTAATGGCGAGACTTACAGATTTTGAGAATGATGACTCCACAACCTGAGAGAGACATAACAAAAAATTTGCCTCAATGCCAGAACCTCTTTCGTTCCCGACTCAAAGGAATATCTCACAAGTGTAAAGATGGTCTTGGTTCCCCCCTCCGAAAAAACGTTTCAGTCATTATGACGGTGAGTGGGTATGCGTTTAGATTTGTATGTTGGCCAACGGCACACTGGGCAACAGTGTTTATCTCTTGCAAGCCATTCCAAGATGCACTGTTGGTGAAAGGAATGACCACATGGCAGGCCACAGATCAATACACCGTACTTGTAAGAATCAAGACAGATTACACACTCAGAACTGAAGATCATTCCAGCAGGAAAAGTAGATCTTTGTTCACTTTCAATGTCTTGCTTACAAATGTTCGTCTGACTCTTATTCACATTCTCTTTTTTCTCTTTATTCGCTTCCACATCAACCGATTTCCCTTTTTCCGATTTCTCTGAATGGTCTAGTTTGTTGGAGTGTTCTTTAGCACACATGCACTGGTAGTTACCGTCCATGATAAGATTCGCACAGGCATGCCGTGTCATTTCAGATGAACTCTGCAGACTAGGAGCCTGAATGGTAGGTAAACAGGGTGCCCCAATCGAGGTTGTTCCGATGGTTTCTACAGATGCTAGTTGCGACAAGTGACATTTTGTACCTGACCCAGAAGGGAGAAAACAATCCGTTGTGTCTGTACCACTATCATAACCTTCCCCATCTGAGGACACCGGGCTATCAGTGACTGGGCCGTGGTACGGCCATACAGGTAGATGTTTGATGTAGTCAATTTGTATCATTGGTTGTAACCAAAGGTTGGGAACGGCGAGTCGCTCAATCAACAGCTCCATACCTTCCTCAAGGTCTAAATCTTGTGGCGTCATTGGTCGGGAGAGAGTGGCCATGGGTTGGAAAAGGTAACTGGTGTACCCATCCCACGTCACACTCCACCAATCAGGACTAGCCATGTCCTCTTCGACCCCACCTGTGCGCTTATACTCGCGAATACCGACAATAATACCTAGGATAAGAAAAGTGGCAAGAAGTACGTCTGAATTGTACGTTCCAAGGAGAACATCTTGACGTACCATGCCAGCTACGGAAGAACCACTAAAAAGTCGAACAAATTTCATAAAATAGAAAAGGACATGTTCCGAGGTGGGCAACTTCATCAGACCAAGAACTGGCAACCAAAGCATGAGAAGAGCACAGTTATATTTCCCAAGAGCCCATATCAATTTCATCATTCGTCTTATTGGTCCCCCTTGTCTTATAAAAAACTCAAAACAACAACAAAAGTTCAACAACAGGAGGCTCAACATAAACATATCATTGACTTCAGGGTTTAACATCTTCAGGAACATTTCCAGGGAACTGTATGTGTAATACTCGCCATAACCTTTACCATATGTAAAATTTCTTTCCGGAGTCATAATGAAATACAAAGGACTTTTTCCAAATCCTAACCTTTTCAACACATTTTTACCTTCCTTTGTGTGGATGTTCACACGGCGAAATTTGACTCTGCCAGTGAACTTAATACTAAGGAATGATAAAAACATTGGAATTTTCCGTAACTGGGAAAAATAATAAACTGAGACCCATTGTGTTTGTTTGTCCTTGATATGTTCGTATTGTTTTCGTTCTTTCTCGATCTCTCGAAAGTCGTACATATTTCGAATTCTTGATGCTATGTTCAAGTTGACCCAGTCAAATATGGAGTCCACGTTCGGTGCGCCCTTGAAGCTACCAAGCACGACGTTATCTTTGGCATGGACCCCTTGAGGATAGGCAAGAACAACTTGAGATTTGTACCAGCCTTTCTTGGAGCATAATCTGAAAGAAAGATAGGAGAGATTAGTTGTCAGCGAGATCAGTGGCATACTGTAGTGCAGATCACAGAATTTGCCAAAAGTTAAATTTACAACCAACTGATATGACTATTCATTAAGAAAGTTATCCTTTAGTCAGAGGATATATTTTATTTTCTGACTGAAATACCTAGGTGGTTGTCAGTACAGGTTGGATTTGGTTTAAAAAGCTCATGTTTCGAATTATAAGAATACGTCTTCTTAAAATTCTTCACTCACCTCCAATCTGTTGAGCAGTCAAATATCCCAGTCCGAACTCCAAAGCGTACCAATTTCTTCACCAGATTCCGCCAGTCTAATTCGCTTAGCACAGCAGAATGGCGATCTTTCATGACATGAACCAACCAGATGCTGTCCTTAGTGTCCTCGACTTCTTCATAGAAATGAGAGCCGCTGGTGAAGTTGTGACTAACTTGCAGGGCATCCTCTTCCTCACTCTTAGCACAGTCCAGTTCACCATCTGTCACATCGCCTAGAAAATCATACAAAATGTAAACATATCGTCAATAGCAAAGTATAATTTATCTAAAGGCTGTTGGGTACAAATATAACTATGCATCTGTGATCCGTTCTCTATTCAACACAGATCAATTTACCACTGCAACACTACCAGTAATTAGCATGCAGGGTACTTCGTTTGGTAGCACTTACTCCACTTTTTAAAGGGACTCTGTTTACACCCAAAATTGAGGTGCCCTGGAGGCACTAACTCCTCACCTGCTGCAAGCCCATGACCCCCAAAACAATTTATGAAGACAGAGATGGAGGGAAAACGCAGAAATGAAGACAGTGTCAAATCAAGTTTGTACCATTGCAAAAGAGCAATTGCTCCTCAATAATAAATCCTATCTCCCAAGAAGAAAATTGTGACACCAACCTGTGTTCTCAAGCATCTCGGACAATTCCTTCTTCTCCACGATCCCATGGTAACCTATTCCACGCTGATCTAGGAGAAGCTTGAGGCGACTGACACTCAATGAGAATGGGTCCAGTAAACGACTCGCCACAAAACCGTGCTCGTAAAAAGCAACGGTTTCCAAAATTCTTGCCAAAACAAAAAGTATGGCAGCATAGATGCACAGGAGCAAAAGACGCCACCACATCTTGTTTCCGTGTTCAATGGACCTAAAATGAAAGAAGCAAGCAGTCCGTATGAATGATGTATATATCTTGTAAGAGAAAGCAACATCGCAATCTAGCCTAGCTGAAGTTTCAAAGTGATGTAGGCCAGGCCTATCAGTATCATTAATTAAGCCTACCACCGTGCACCTCGCACCACTCTAGTGAGTCTACCAGAGAGACATTGTCATTGAGAATGAGACAAGGAATCTCCTACTCATATTGACAAGGCACACAACATCACATTCGTCGTTAGCCATATGTGTGGGTGTGGCAGACAGGCCGGCTAATATCAAAGGCGGGGGTGTGTATCCCAGCTGGGGTTTGTTTACACGGCAGTTAGCATGGGTGTACATCAATACATGCATTTTGCAGTGCATTGCCCGGATCGGACACGTCATCCGGTTTTCATGGTCAGTGGTAAAGTCGTGATTTCCTGCCCTGGCATAGTGTAATTTACCTAAATTTCAGCGTGACATGTCTGTCTATGTCCTTTGAGCAGTTTTCATTGCTATTTGATGTTTGATATTGTTCGAAAGATGGTTTATTTCAGTCCAAAAATTGACACCGAACACTCCTTTGACAAGTCAAAATGGCGAGTGTTTATTATGGTCACATGACCAGGAGCATTCATTGCGTGTCAGTCAGAGTTGGAGGGAGCACTAGTTATTTTGTTGTAAAATTGAGCGGCAAATTCAAATTTTTCCGCTGGACAAGTTTGGGTGTTTCCGGTGTGTTTTTAGGAATGGCATCGATATTATACAGTGGGCCAACAATCAACTGATACATTTTTTCCTCAAAAGTATAATTCAACGAATATCTCGGGGTTCCCCCTCTAACATTTCAATTGCCCACTGTGAGTAAAGTTTGTTTATTATGGTGTCACCCCTAGTGAAAGGCAGGGCAAGCTTGCTTTGGCTTACAAGAGTCACTCTTTACTTCCAATCTCCTATTTCTTATGCCTCGCGCCTGGCGAGAAGGCATTTTTTATGCTGTATTTAACTAGCTGGCGGCGCGGCTAACCAACCGGCCGTATCGGAAAGAGGTTACCAGCGGGCCTCGAGCCTTCGACCTTCCGTTCACCGCGAGGCGGAGGCCGGAACCAGAGGTCATAATTTCCAAGTTGACGCTAAGCTCTCAACTCAAAATTTTCGTTTTAAGTTGACCATGATAATTTCAGGGTTTGAGCCCTGGAAAAGTGTCCTCCCATATTATGGTGATGGATTAAGGCATTATACTGTAGAGACCTAAGACCTTTGATAGACTTTACCTCGTAGATTTAGAGCGCAAAACAGAATCATAAATTTGTTTCTGGTATATTCTAACCTGGAAAACTTTTTGATAATCTTTTGAAAAAAGCCCATAATCGACTAGTCAACGTTTTGATATCGAAGTGCCCTGTTCTATCATATCATCATATTTGGGTCATCATAATAATAAGACGTCTGTTTTGATAAAAAGTGTAACAATGGCCTTAAATAGCCTGCATATAAAAGTTATATAAAAATTCCATACTAGCATATAAGGTAAAGCCTCGTTCTCATTCAGACGACACCGCCACCACGGTATTGATCGATAATATAGCAGATAAGGTCAAGGACAGCTGCATGCCTCTACAACTCACGTCATTTTTGCTATTAAACACCTCAGTGCTGCATCTCAAGGAGTGGAGACCTCAGTCGAAGACATTTTTGTTGGACACATTCAGTACAGCATCTCAAGGACAGGCGACCTCAGTCGACGATTCGACTGGCTTTTGGCTATTTTTCGTCATTAACACGGACGTTTAATTCTCAAAACAGCCACTGGTGAGCTGTACGGAACATTTTAACGGGCACGAACTAGAGGATTTTAAGATAAACATATTGGTTGTGACTTTAGGGACCGTCATGGGGAATCGAAAAGACGCGAAACAAAACGGTGCGGCCGTGCCACGAAATGGCACGGTGCATCCCGTCCTCCAGGCCCACAGTGAGAGCAGTGAAATCAACCACACGGACAACGGAGAGGAGATCCACAAGATTTACACCCGCATCAAACAACTACCGAGCTTCAGAGACCTAAACAAGCAAGTACAAGCGGTCGTCGAGCGGTCTTCGTGGTGGGAGCGCTACGGCTGGGAATGGGTTGCGATTGTCGTCTGCGCGTCTCTAGTTCCCGTCGGATTCTGGCTCCTGGCGAGAGAAAGCTACCCCGTGATCATGGCAGGGATGTTTCTCATGGGCTGCATACACGCCAATTTCAGTAACAAGGCGAGCCACTTAGCCACTCACGGTGCCCTTGCAAATTCTGGACGATGGAACCATTTCTGGTCAAGAGTATTCCTTACTTTTATTGGTGCGTTCTCCACAGAAATGGGATATGACATCCACATCCGGATTCACCACCCCCACACGAATATCATCGGGTTAGGGGACTCCTCTACCTGGAAAGTCCCTTTCCTACCAAGGTACATCTACATGTTCGTAGCTCCTCTCGTCGTCCCGGCCATCACCCCATTGGTCACAATCCATCACCTTGTCGGGAACAAAATGTTTAAGGAACTCTTCCTAGGTTATCTCCCGCTGAGTTTTGCTGGGCTCTACGGGAATGTCTGGGTCCTGGTTCATTACTGTGGATATGCATGGCCCACAGCGATCTTCGTCATGTTCGCAAGCAGAGCAGCGCTGGCAATACCGTACATTCATGTCAACATCTTTCAACACATCGGACTCCCGATGTACTCCCAGGAGCATCGCCCCCAGCGGATTTACCAGATGTCAACAGGCGTCCTCAACCTTGACCGTAACTTCATCCTGGACTACGCCTTCGGGCATGCTATCATAAGTTGTCACGTTGAGCACCACCTTTTCCCTAAGCTCTCCGACAACATGTGCTTGAAGGTCAAGCCGATTGTTTCGAAGTTTCTTCTGGAGCATGGACAACCATACCAAGAGGACACTTATTGGAATCGGTTGGTGATTTTCCTGACCAAATACAAGGAACTTATGCAGAACGCGCCCCCGATTACTCATTTTGTGGGGATCCAGTAATACAGAATTTATATGGATAAACATTTCTCATACACTGTAATCTAGGAATAATTTTTGCTCGAGAATATTAACAATTTCGTCAAGAAAATGTGATTTACTGTTATCTAGCAGTGTCTTGTCGCCGGTACAATGGACGGTTCAGTGTCGGCTTTACAGTAACTTATGACTGTCGAGGAAACAGGGTATGCACTTAGAATGAAGGGACAGCAATGTAGGTGACAAAAAGTTGGTCCTCTGATCCTCCAGGCTATGAACCCGCGTAATGATTTAATATTCTTTTATCATCATCTTGTGGAATTCAAGGCAGGGACTAACGGCACTGGTAACAGGGCAGGAAGTGGTATTTGCTGGTGAGACTTCACTGACCATGGGTGATAGCTGGACATCAATCCTAAGGTACACTCCGGACGCATTTGACCTCGTCCCTCCCTTATTTGGACAGAATTTGAGGGGCTTCTATTCTGGAACAGCACTTGGACGGCGTAGTGAACTTTGTAAACGAGTCGAGAGTGATTCAGAGATTTCTTGAGCGTGTGACTCTGTGACAGACCTCTGACATTAATTGTCTGATGGCTCAAGAGCTTTGTTTTTAGAATGTACACCATATATCACTTATATCACCTGTATTGTATTGCTTGTGCACTCGGTACTTCTAAACTGATTAGCTTATACGCCCCAGATATGGCATAACAATTACAAGTAGGCCTTTTAGATACATGACGCATTCTATAATTGAACTTGATATTTACCACTACAAAGTGTTTTAACTTGATATAAGGCTGAGTCTTGTTGTCGGTCAACGACAAACTTGCTTGCACTTCATCTTCAGTGCTCAGATGTCTAAAAATTAAAAAAAACATTCTAAGAAATCTTAAACGCAATTTTGCAATATGTAAAAAGGGTATTTACACTCAGATACATTTATGGAAATGCTCTCTTTAAGTCCTTGACAAAGCCGGTCGATTTACTGTGTCCGGATGGAAGGGATGACAAATTATCGGATTTGGCTTTTTTACCGCGAGAAAAACACTTTCGAGCACCACAGTAATTTGCCTAACGCCACATCCACGAGGTCACTGCTCTAAAGGGTGTTTCGTCGAAGCAAGAAAGATGGGGCTGTTGGTAAAGAAAGGTGCTTCTTGTCCAGGTATTGGCTTCTTGACTCATATCGATGATGTCTGCGGAGAAGCCAGTCTCAAAACTTGCTTGATGATATTGGGTAAAAGTAATATCCTCATAACGTCTTGTTACTAAAATACTAAAAGAGATTAAATCGCCACGCTTCATTTTGCGCTCAGTGGCCCGACGCCTGTCTTGATTGTCCCGATCAACTGATCCGCAGGGCCATCATCATCAAACCAGACAAATTATTATGGTATTGTGTGATATTATGAAAACCCCATTCTCTTGATGGGCATCATCAATCGCCTGGAACGCTTGTTATGCGCGTTCCCGGTGTCAGCATCATCAGTTTATAAGACCCCGAACATAATAGGTGTATCAATTCATCACCTTCTGACAATCATTATCCCGTGGGTTTTATTGGCGGGATATTGCGCGCGCGATAAACCAGCCACGGGAAAGCATATTAAGATTCCTGGCCGCCATTCCATTGACAAATCGTGGCCTTTTGACAGCCACGTGCTAAATTGCTGGTATTTTCTCCCGTTATTACTTCTGGGTGTCAGCGTTCCTCGCTCTTAATTCTCATCATTAAACGGATGCTTACCCCTTGAAAAGAGACCAGATTTTAATTAAGTGAAGAACGGCCCGGAAATCGCACAATAAACGTCACTTCCCTCAATAAAACCGCCCTGATATATTAGTCTTCCGAGAAATATTTCTTCCGCGCTCAATAGCCGCGTATAAGATCAGCGCTTGGGAAGATTTAATAACTCTCCTTTGACCGAGGACCCATCAAAGACGAGATAAACGCAAGCAAAATGAAAACTCAACAATCATGTTTTTATAGAAAAGTGCTCTCTATTCATAAATTAATAATCTCGAGTAACATTGGTTATCCGGTGTTAATGCCATTAAATGGTTTGACAGTATTTACAGAGGTATAGGATCGGGTGGTGACATGAATAAGGAGGCTAATGCAATTATCACGCCACATCAAGTGCTATTATTAAAACTAAATATTGGCAGTGACATAAGCGACTTTCAATATGCCCGCGGGATCGACCCAATTGGATGATTTGGATATACGGATAAAGGAAATCGTTTATAATGCAGCAATGTTGGATTCTGCTGTACGATAGAATGGTCGCAGACTACATGTAACAAATGCTTGGTAGGTAAGATCATAAAGGAAAAACTTTCAGAAGTCGGTCCTTTATATTTATTACTTTGATAGTATGTCCACACCTGACCAGTTTTGTGGAAGGAGTATACTGGCAGAGCATCATCAGTCATTCCAAAGAATTGAACGACACCAAACATAAGGAAATAAACCACCACGTCCCCATCACTGCCAGCAACTAGAGCAAACAAATGATTAGTGAAACCACTATTTCTCATTGTAAAGATTTCCGTTTAGGAAAATCTTAATAACACTATGAGTATACATGATAATATGCGGGACTATTATAGTCATTATTGGTTATTGTTAAGAGGAACGCTCCATAAGGAAACTATGAATAACATCTCGTTCTTATGACTGAACGACATTCCACTGATATTTGATTTGGTACTGATTGATATTGTCCAAATTATTACAAAACATTATGAGGAGGAGAAATAGAGTCTAAAATGGGCTTTGGGTTGGTATGTCGGGACACCAACTGCTTTGTGAGTGTAAGCACAGAGAAGGATAATACATGTACGTCCGAAACCGACCTTAGGATAACAGTTCACTCAACGGATGTCACCCGTTACAACAAATGTTTCGTTCAGTGTCTCTTACATATTCATCATCATATACTGTACTATTTATATGTTGTCAAAGTGAAATTAAAATGACAATCAATTTAAGTAGATTTCTACCGCTAGACTTGATTTAAAAACCACTAAATGGCTTTTAAGTCGATATTTGCAGGTAATCGAACAACCCATTACATTCCGCTGGTGTTGCGGACGCTCTAAAATCCGAGCCTATACAGTTACAACACAGGTTGGTGGTATGTTACAAGGAAAAAAACTGGTTACATCAAATGAATGTACACTTTTTACAGAAACTTCTCGATATGATTTTCCAGAAGACAATAAATAATCTAAAGCTAGACCTAACTGCTATTTACAACAATATTTATACCAATAACTATATGCAGAGCTGCAGGTAATATTTCTCATGTGCACCGCTTCAAACGGCAATACGTTACTATCATGCACTCAAAGTTTATTCTTGTCAAACAAAGCACTCTACGATTCTTCTTTTTCTTTTTCTTTAGTTCCGAAAAGCACTCCAGAGAATACCGCAAATGTGAAACGATTGTCCAATCAGCAGAATCGAAATCTCTGTCTGCGAACCTGTGATCCAAATAACTAATCATGTCTTTGCTTTTGATGATGTGAGTGGACAACCTCTCTCACAGCATGGTCAACAAACATCATAAACAAACATTGTCTCCATATCGATTTTCATCGCATTATTTTATCGACTATGACATCTCGTCATCACTGAGGCACTGTTCATGCGCGTCAACATCGGCAAAGTCATTCAAACCTAATCCACTCTGCGAACAGGAGTCCTGGCTCGGCGCATGCGCCCTCATCAATTCATTTCTCTGGTCATTTTCCTCGGATTCAGAATCACTGTCAGATTGCGTCTTCAATAAGTTGAGTTTAGCGAGTTTTGCCTGTTGTTGTTCTAAGTTCTGTTTCCGCCACTTGATCCGTCTATTTTGGAACCAAACTTTGACTTGAGCTTCGGTCAGGTTAAGTGCTGATGCGAGGTAGTATCTGGAAAAACATATATACATTGCAATTTATTTCATAAAATGTGTGTAGACCGATCAAGAGGACCAGCCTATACGCCTTGTTTTCATCGGGTAGCATTGTTATCTTCTGTTTAAAAAATGACTGCCTTCATGATGGTGAAACCTAGCGGTCTCGTATCTTGCATTTGGTTAGAATCAGATCATTGCCGCTGTTTGATGCCTACCTTTCGGTGCCGACCATATATTGCTGCCTCTCGAACTCTGCCTCCAGCCTGTCGAGCTGTTCGGGTGTGAAGATGGTTCGAACTCGCTTGGACTTGCTCGGTTTCCATTCGTGATGTTTCGTCACCTTCAGGGTGTCTGCTTTTTCTGCAATGATAAGAAGGACACTTTTGTCAATCGCTGTTGGTGCAAGAAGGGTGAAAACTGCCAGCGAGTACTTGAGATCGAAGAATTCGCTCACGTGATGTACACGAGAGTCACGTTGTCCTCTTTTGGCTGCAAATACATGTACGAAAGGGCATAGAAACCGCATGCGCTGTAGAATAAGACAAGACAAAAAAATCAAACTGACATGCGTTCCAATAGACCTTAACTTAATTTGTTTTATTTGATCATTAAGATGACTAATTTCTTCGACAATATACCAAATTATCTCATTGTCTCACTAACGAGGGTTAACGGTATCCAAAGTGATGTCTAATGTTCCCCAAGCTCGCCATGTCTTCTTCCTAACTACCACCTCCTCGCACATTATCGGCGGTTTCATGGCAACTTCTTTAGTAATTAGCTGTCGCGGAAGAGCTCATTTATTTTTCATCACCCTGCGTGTTGTCCGGGTTTACTCAGATCAAATGATCGAACGACAAGCACAGACTAATTGTCCACTATATAAAAATCAAAGTTCGATTGTAATTTAATGACGACTATTAAACCGCTGGCGTTTGATTGCAGGTGTTAAGATTACACGCTTGGTGGGTGGGGTCGTCTTAGATCATTGTACCACGGAGGTATCGTCTTAATGGCGGACTGTTTACATTCTCCTAAGCGACGTTATATTGATGCGCACGCAGCGAGAGTTCGCAGACGACACCTGTTTCGCTTACAACACCCAATTGAAAGAAACGATTTTTTCCACTGTAGAAATTATTCTTATTGGCACTGTCATAAGATATATCACTAAATATTTTATGTGAAAAACTTTTGTGAAGGAAATCTGTACGGCTATTATGGCCATTAAACGGAACCTGTCGGACTTCACACCTTAACAAAAAAACACACTTTTGAAAATCACATTTTTGCCGGTTATCACTGAACTTTACCGGAAACAATGCCACGCGCGTATTAGCTACAATGTATGTAATATCAGACAACCTGCAAACTTTCAATTTGCTGTTTTTTATGTGTTATATGTTAATGTGTTTTATGAAAATGAAGAAAGACATGTATATATTCTAGCTTTTCAGCTGTGGTAATTATCAATTAATGTCATTGTACATGCTGTACCCCGGAGTCAAAATTTCCTACACAGTCATCATAATGGCAGGAAAACAAACCGAATAATTATTTAGTCTAAGAGCCATGTTATGATCCTTCAAGCTCCCTAATGTCATTTCAACCGCAAATTGTTACATCTTGCATAAATTGTTACACATTCAACGTTTTCAGATGGCAGGGTTGTAACCTATTACATTCACCTCATGACGTAAACTAAATTAATAACTAATTAAGCCCCCTTGATACAGTGTCGAGCAAATTATGCTTGATTACTTGACCCATTGTATTAGCTGATTTCAGAGTTCATTTTCAAATTAGTGTATAACTAACAGGAGACGAGTGGTATCTAATATACATGATGTTGATGCTACTGTTTATCGCTCATGGATAATGGTGTCCATGCGCATGATTTTTGGATGACGGACATCCCCGGGCAGGGCAGGGCAAAATGCCGAAAAACTAAAATAAGAATTTCTCATTTCTGATTATATTGTGACAATCCTGAGTTTTTCTTTTGAAAAGAATGGAGAACCCGGGGCTGTTCTTCCTTCTGCAGCGCATGCGGGTTTATCGATGCTGTGCGTCAATCCTTAAATCTTTTCCTTCAGGAGGATTTGTACCGACGCCCAACGCTGACCAGATCGCGGTGTAAGTAACTGTAAGCAGCGACGGGCAAGCAAATTCATCATGAATCTCATGGTCAATACTCCTTTAAATAGCCGAAACGGACAATTAATTTTGCAGCCGTGTCGAATGTCCAGACCTAATTGTTCCTTTCGCCGGAAAATATTAGCCATCATATTGACTTTTCGACCAATAGAGAGCTTCAGGTTAGTTGACCAAATGTGCCTTTCCCATATTTTAGGCAATGTTTATAAAAACACCGACTTGTTGTGAAAAATATATCAGGGTTGGTATAAAGACCATGGCTTGGTTACGCGATGTATTATCAAAACAGGAACGATACAGCAAGAATAATAAGCGTCCTTAACTGTTCAAGCAGGTATTGTACCATTGTGAACAATTATCGTTAGGGTAATAGCAATTAAACACAGAATATATTCGGCCTGTGGAAATGTTTTTACTAATATCGTCATATGGCTTGTTGTCCTAAAAGGAAATTTGACACGAGGAGAAAGTTTCTGTTGAACGAATATATTTGGCCCCAAAACTTTACAACATTATATAAGTCGTGCCAAAAAAATTCATGGCGTATCACACTGACTAGTTTAAGGGATACTGTGATATATCATGGCAATTGATCAAGTCCGTTCTCGCGTAGAATGTATCATCATATCCGCCATTGCCAGGTGTCAATGTATTTTAATGACTATCTAATTGCCCCATTAAATTTCAATTTTGCTGTGAATGGTTTTCAAGCACCAGCAATGTCATTATGTCAATCAATGAATATGATGGATACATATTTTTGGTATAGAATAATGAGTTCTTCACTTATGCCCCTCCCCTCAGTCAATGCACTCTTGTCGCTCTACATGTATAATGGGACTGTGTATGATGCGCAATTGCATGGCGGGGGGGGGGGGCATTTTTGTAAATTTGAGGCCCATTTGGCTTTATACGCGTGCGTACCAGCGGAGGAAGGTTATTTGAACATTATTAAAGTCACTGAATATTTAAAAAAAAGATGTGGCGTTAAGGTTAGAATTTACTTTATTGATTTTGAACGATATCGAACATGAACGAGTTTCATGGTGTTTCATTATGCATCGTAACGACATCACCTGTGCATTGGTACATTGACTGACGGTCTTTTTGCGTACGTACGCAGGTGATGGTTTCGGCTCTTGCGTAGGCATGCGCACAAGTTGAGAGTGAATTCTAACCAACCCCCCCCCCCCAAAGCATGGGGTATAGCCGGTTAAAAAATGTGATCTTTTTCACCTGTGTCGTCTTGGACACACACACGCCCAGACCCAACTCACAGCTGCGCTGAGAAAGCTATAAAATTGAATAATATGACGAAATTCCCCAGATGTTTGGACTGACAATTCTTATTTCTCGGCCAAGTTGACTCAAGCAAATTGCAACTGAATTACCGTTCTTTTTATGGGTAAATTTTCTGGAACTATCAGGCTTCAAATTGGATTATTAGTTGGCCCACCCTGCGACGAATGAAGTCTGAAAGTGTCCATTTGTCCACCGAATTGACAAATTTCAAATTAGTGTTTTCTTAACGGACAATTGGGTTGATGCAGGATCGCCAGAGCGGGACTAAGTATCTAGCTCACCACCCACTTTCAAGAGTCTTCAATCAAAGTGCAATAACATGGCGAAAAAACACCCTAAACAGATTAAGAGTGGAATCCGAGGCGGTACCTTTGACCCTGTGATTAGGCTCGTTAAACTTACACCAGTATTCAATCGCCTGAATTTGTTGTACAATGTGTGAATTTTGCCCAATGAAATTATTCAAATGGCGACGTTTTTGTGGTACGGTGAAATTGCGATAATTGTCTAGATTGTTTTGGTTAATGATGAGTGCCAAAGAATGCCTAAAACACTCTGCATGAATTACGCCATAACTCGATACGAAAATATGGAATACAGTATCATCAAGGAAAATATTAGCGCAGTTCATTATGCATATCTGCTACATGTACAACTAGCTAGAAAACTAGCCAAGAAAACTAGCTAATTATATATAAAAATTGAAACTCTGATCAGCCATGAAGCTATAACTACATGTACTTATATCAGCTTCGTGAGGCAGTCGTCAACCAATTTTATAAAGGAAGGTAAATCTAAGCCAGCGAACGTTTACACCTTCGAAATGTTGGAGAAGGAATACATCAAGTGTCATTGGGATAGATCCCTGGAGACATCCAGTCCAGGAGCCGTAACACGTGTTCTAAAAAAATACGAACTCATTTCACAGCTGGATTAGCGGGGCATCATGTGCTGATTATTTGACTCAAGTGCACTCGTCCGATCCTCCTTCAAGGAGAGATGAGTGATATGCCCTCACCAGCAATAAAGAGGCTTTGTATTATTACCTTTTCAATAATCAATTAATAGCGTATACATTACAACTAAAAAAATCCTCATTCTTATTTCATTCAGTATTTTTTTGTCCCGAATAATGCCTTGTGGTTGGGGCATCAATCGCGGATTCTGTTGAACTAGATTTCGTCCAGATTTCGCCGGCCTTAGTAAAAACTAGAAACGAGACGTAACAGAAACCGAGCCCTGTGACAGATTAGGGTCTGTAGATACTGATCTGAATGGATATTTAACATCTCGTACCCATCAATCTTAACGCTACACCAACCTCCTCATTTTGATTCATTTGAAAAATTAGACAGGAAGAGAAAACTCCCCTGGCTCACGAGAGTATGTCAGTGTATAGTCAATTACCGCCGGCCCTGTCAGAGGTATACCTTTAAGATGGAAACGAGATTGATGAAGAGCAACCTCGTGTAAGAGAGGTGCCGTCCGTCCTATTCCACTCTAAGCCCACTCGTTTCTATTTCGTTTCTGTTTCGATGTAATTTCGTTTCCTTTTTATCAGATGCCCATGAATGGTCATAACACCATTTTGAGACAACTTCTCAAATATTTCAACACTTTTACTTGAATAGATAAAGATCATTGTCAGCACGTACAATGTACCTTAAGAGGGGCTTAAACCTTGGGGCATTGGGTACTTCGTTCAAATTACAAGTATCTCCATCAAATGGGACATTATTTTTTCATAATGTTTATTGTCAAGTTGAAAGACTATTGAAGGCAAATTATGAAAAAAATTATAGTAAAAACCAATGTCATTGCACCTGGTGACACAAACACTACTTATTATGTTTTAAATGGAGAGGTGGAGAGGAATCTCCTTTTATTTCATTAGCTTTTCCATATAGGTTCCCTTTCTCCCATACACTCATTGAGTTTTCTCATTACGTGTACATGGATATCATTTCAATAGTTTCTATTGGTAGAATGTTGACCGATGTTGAATTGAAAAACAAGACATCACCAGAAACTCCTCCACATGCAAACTGAAGTCAGGGTTTCAAGCATAGGTTTGTGATGAGGTGCTGGAGACAATCAACAAGGTTAATGGGCGAACGGCCGTAAATGACATAGTCTATAAGGAACGAGATGCTGATCACGGGTGAAAAAGAACGAGTTTACATGTAAATGTTTATTTAATCAGCATTTGTGAGTTTAACCAAATAATAAAAACGTCTCTTTTCTCTCAAAATTAAACTGATTAGTTAAACTGAGAAAAAAATAGTTTTGATTAGAGGCAACCTCTTTCGAGACAACAACTTTAAAATCCTATCATAAGAAAGACATTTTGACTTGACTTATCGCTTTGTTATTAACAACTGAAACAAAAAGAATTTCTTGCACCCTGAAATTGTCGTCGAGTACATGATATAGTAGGCGGACTAGACTGCCGTAATTTTAAGTTTAATTCAAAGCTTCACGTCGGACAATGTCGGAACATGACATCAGGAGACAAAACGTGGTACATGTATTTAAAAATGCATGTAATTTCAACGTGAAATTTAAAACGAAATTCGCTCTTACCTTTTGATATTGTTTGGTGAGGTGATGGGTAGCCGAGCCCAGGGCTGCAAGCTAGGCTGCTGAGGTAAGGATGTGCCTCTAATCGTCTCTGTTGCTGTCTCCTGATGTCATGTTTCGAGGTCTCCGAGTCCGAATCAGATTTCTGAGAGCCTTCTTCGTCCCTGTCGTGTCCGAGTATGGCGTCTATCGTAAAGGAGCGGCGTTTCGATGACTGTTCCGCAGCCCGTGTGGCCGATTGCAGGGCTGCTGCCGCGAATTGGTTGGTGTACGCTGCTGGGAGGAACGCCGGATGGATCGGCATTTCCATGTTCATGGGTCGGAACGCGTACGGGAACGGATGAAACACGGACCCCGCCAAACTCTGGAACTGGTTGACAGGCATGGTCGGGTGCTTCATTGAGTATTCTGCAGTAGCGCTGTCTTCGGAATCGCTTGCCACTTTGACAACTTATCGCTCAAACTTCAGCTCAAATTGAATCAAAAGTCCAAAAGTTGTGATGATATCGTTAAATTTGCATTTCCAAAGAAAAAGTCCCTTTTTCAAGTCGAAAGCTAAAATTAAGCTACTTAAGAGTAAGCCTAATGAAGTCTTTCACTCCTCTTATAAGTGATGCTGAGTGGAGTTGCGTTCCGAATCTGCGTCCGTCGCCTCGTGCGTAAACTGCTGCGTCTGTTTTCACAACCGATCAGTCGCGTGCCGATGTCCTTACTTATTGAAACACGAATACGAAATGACTGCTGAGCGCAACCTCCCTGGATTATTTATTCAGGCGCAGGATCGCCGAATCAACCGTGCGCAGTCCAGCGGCACTACACCACGGGACAATTAAAACGAGCTGAACAATAGGAGCCTATTGTTTACTAATTGGTGCTTGGGGTCTGAGAGTTTCGGAGGTGACCAGGACCGATGCAGTAATTGGTGATAACGGTAAATGTATGATATTGAAGAGATTCTAATGACCGCTGTATTATCAAATAGCTGACGACGATTGGTTGGTGAAAGCTTGACGGTGATTGGCTGTATGGCTGTCATAATGGTTTGTGGGAACTCCCTTTTGATAGTAACGCAATAAGACAACACTGGCTGGCCGGTGTATTTTTGCTTTTTTGACATAAATATTGAAAATCTGAGAATTCAACTCTTATAATATTTGTAAAGACGTTTATAAAAGATGTGTTCTAATATATGCAGTACCGTCTGCTGTGGCCGGGTTGCACACAACGCTTGCGATTGGGTAGTAAAAAGAAACCAAGAAACTGTATTTGGTGAAATAAAGGCGAACGAAGGCAGTCTATACAGCGGGTGTAATACGAGGCTATGACCAAAAACCCAAAGAAGTCTGTCGGACGACAGGGATGGTTATCTTAGAGTCACTCAAGAGTGCTAATTCACCGTTATTGCAAAAAATCAATTAAGAACAACTGCCAAGAAGAGTGACCCGCATCGATGTTCATTTAGGAAACAAGAAAATTGTCTTCGTTTTGTGAGCACCGAGCGACCGGACAAATAATGAAGAAAAAAATGCATATTTTACATGTCTGATCAACTCCCTGACATCACTGGTGCCTTTGTGTCATTTAATTGGATTCGTCACCAATCAGGGTGATATGCAATAAACCGTGTTTCCATGCGCAATGTCAGGTTTATTCTGGTGAAGAGATGGCCGAAATTACCAACACGATTTAAATAGGGTGATACGCATCTTTGCACGGGGTGGCCAGGCAAATTTGGCGTGGAATGGACCCCGCGGTTTCCATATTGTCAAATCGTGTCTCATTTAGAGTTGATTTGTTGATTTATTGTGCCTTGATTACTTACAAACACACCAAGATAGAGAGCAATGTCGTTTGAAAGAAGTATATTCCCAAGTTTAAATTGCCCTTCCATTGTACAACGGAATGCAAATTAGATTTCTCCATTGACAAAGCTGTGAACAGCGTCATCTCAATGACGCGGTACCCCTTTGAGTCATTTCGAATCTAATGTGTTTTGATACGACTACGGATCACAATTCGGAGTTGAAAAACACATACGGTGATATTTTAATGCCTTTTATTGTAGACAACATTTACACAAACTCGGAAGAAAATTATTCCTTTAATAAGGCCCGAATGTTTATTTTATTTCTTGCGGTGTTTCCACAAGGCCTATCGAGTCTTTTTATAAGGTACCAATGTTTATTTAATTCTCGCCTATAATGCGATTTAGGCCCTTATAGGACCCTTAGCCATCCCCCTGTGTGTACAGTGTTCTGTTTCCATGCACCGCCTAGACCGCACATAAAACAACACCGTAAGGTCTCAATGTGGTTAAACAAAAGCAGTAAAGTACCACCTCACAACGTAATTATACTACAGTTTCGATAGCTGAGTATTTTCAAAACATTCACGAATCTAGCATATTGTTCCGTGACTTATCCAATCTACCAAGCTGTAATTAAGCCCTTAATCAGTGGGAAAAGGGAGCTGGTGTTGTTTTACCATTTATGGACATCGCTGGAAAATGTTTTGAATGGTTTGCAAATTGCTTAAGTGGATGTTAAAGGAAGATGAAAAAGAGAATACGGTTGTCGTAATTATGTACAAATCACTGGAACAGTAACTCCATAATATATGAAACAATTGTCTACAGGATACCTGAGGGACTTCTGGTTCAGAAGTATTCCCTGTCTGGTTATAGAGGTGTTGTCGTTAAGTAATTTGCCCACAGTGAACAAATTGGAAGATAATTTTGGCGATATTACCAGATCATTGGAAAGGCAAAATTGCCTCAAAGCGGCATAGGTGCTGTATCCAAGAAGCCACCTGATAGCACGATTTCCATCATTTTACGATTTTTAGGGGGACCCCCCCCCCCCATTTTGGTGGCTTCAACGGAAGTCAAGCCATTCATCTAGATACAGTCATGACAGTTAGGTTTTCAGAAAATTCTCCACCACCAAGCATCAACATTTTAGCATCCCAAATTCAAGCAATTAATATGGTTTTCAAAGGAATTTCTGTCATCTCTCACTCGCGATCAGCTAAGGGCGTGTCATGGACGCGTGGCGGCCGTAATGTGATAATAAAGAGCAATGAATGATCACCAGGCGCCGATATCGTCGGGATCATTATACTTCCGTATGTCTTCTTCCGTTGAACCAAGGTCTCCGCACTAGCCAGTGGTGATGAGACAAATGCATGACAGCGAGAATTAATAGAGAACACGTTCAGAAAAATAGCTTACTAATAAACCAGGAGATGAACAAATAGATTGCAGTAAAAAACCGCCCATTCCTTTAATTCTTGGTGACAGCGATAACAAAAATTCGAACCATGCCACTATTTAAAGCGCTTTGACTCATCAGAGGCCGACTTTATCAAGATAGAGAGACGACAACTTCAACGGAGGTGCACAGCGACACCATAGATTATAGAAAGCACTTGGCGACATCTTAAAGTGATGAAAAATACAAGTCTCACATTGTACCTTGGTTCGGGAACCCTAGCAACTCGCAGACTTCACGATCTCCCCCAGGATTAGTAAGACCCGCTGAGGCCAGTTTTCCCTACTTTATGACCAATCGAGCAATTATCGCACCATCATTTAGGATAACCCGCTCGGCTAATTGCATCAATTTAGAGGTTGACGGGACTGTTAGTCAGCACATCAAGACGCTATTCACTTCCAATATGGAACTGTTGTCCCCAAATTAAGATGTTGATTTGAATTTTTCCACTTGGGTAACAACCATAGTTTATCATTCTTGTTCAAAACATTGAGGGTCAGTCAAAACGATCCGAAATTATGGGTGCTCTCCATTTTTCACTTTGCTGGTAATTAATGATGTACATGTACTATCTTGCCAGGCCAGAGATAACTCTGGTACTTACTGTCAAATGGAAAAGATCGAAGTAAGAAGTTTTTGAGAAGAAAAATTTATTTGCACACCATTCCCGAGAGCGTTAAAATTGCGCAGCAATTCAGCGATGTTTTATAACAAAGAGCTTCCTTTTTCGCTTCATTCAGCAGAACGAATTTATCTTGGACCAGAATACAGAATACAGATTCACACAAAATAACTATGTACAAGTACAACAGCCAAATTTCTTACGCAACAGCAAGAAATTGGAACACAAAGGGATTACAAGACAACTCTTCTACTCGACAAGTGCGTTATCACAGTATTTCCTACAATTTTTTAAAATACACAATTTGTTACATTCAAAATTCGACCCAGTTTACGCTTGAATAAAATAAATATGCAATTTTTACGCTTGTATAAAAATAATTATGCATTTTCTCATCTTCGAAAAAAAAAGCATCACTCGGATATGCATCAGTCATGTACGAAAATTTACACTGAGGATCCTCACGTCACCTTGGACCTTGGTCATGGACAGTGGTAAGATACATTTACATGAAATGAATTTATAGTCCTTTATACAGATTTGGCACTGGCATAACCATTCACCTTTTAACAAAGTCTTTTGATTGGTTACGATATAGCGATATGTGTCTTGGCGTTGTTACGGTTACCATTTCTCCAAGCCTTTCTTGCTCTTCAACTTGGGTTCAGAAGGTTTGTTCCACTGACGTTGCTTACCCTCGACCTTGGTGAAGCTAAAAAATAAACAAACCCGAATCAATTAGAAATCCATCAGACATGCCGACGACCTTTGTACAAAATTTGATATTTTGAAATTTAACATGAGATTTTTCAATTATTTGAATTCACATTGAATATAAATGTCAACTTTGCCGTCGTATACGCCGAGTGTATGGTAATAATATGGAACATTCTCAGGTCAGTTTTCGTGACAGACACGTAACCGCCGGTCACCACCTGTTTGAGAACAGTGATCAACATCATGGACAATCGTGCTTGCACATGCCCCCTAAGTTATCAATAGAACTTTCCCCGCGCAGTTTCATCAGAACAAGATGGTTAAGTTTGATCACGGAATGATAATATCCGATTTCAATAAACGCGTTACTTACTAGGCTTCAGAGGGTCCAGCGTGTCCGCCACCAAGATCCATACCAGTGCCAACCTCGAAGATAGGAGCTCTGAAAACGATTGCCCGTAAAAATCAATGACTTTAAACATTTACTTTCAACAAAAAATGAACTAGTTAACTGCTGCATCAGCGTATAACTTACATATTTGCCCAATCCCACCTCAATAACATCGATTGCGTTAACTTGACCTCGTGATCTGGACGCCTTGTGTATCAAGATGTCCACACAATACTTACAGGTCGCTTGTAATGGGATCTTCTTCCTCCATACACTTGAAATACGGGTAGAGCTTCAAGTTGAAGAAAACGCACAAGAATAAGAACACTGACGCCCATCCGAGGGCTACCCAGCAGGCATTCTGAAATATCGAAAAGAACACCATGAAAAAGATCGATTTCAACGTGATGATGGATCTATAATTTCCATCTTGGTTGAGATTCAGGGCGTATGTATAAGTTTTTATCATGAGTTGATTTCATCAACATAACCATAGTTACTGATATGAGACACTTATATAAATGTTTGACTTTTTTTGAGTGGTGATATGACCTTTTTAGCAAGCGCTTCTGACCATTGATCAATTTTCAGTTGTAAGGGCGCTGTATTAACTGTTTGACATAGCATGTACATGAATATCGTTTTTTTAGAAGGTTACGTATTTCTTACCAAGTTGTCCACTGTGACGTCACAGTGCTGGGTTTGGGCTGCCATAATCAGGTCGAAGAGAGGCTCACATTGGCCAACGGTGTCACTGAGCTGAAAATATCAATCGGCATCATAGAAGTATCAACACGGAATTATACCTGTAGCTTGAATATATCACTAATATCTATAAAAAATATTGAATAGGACGACGTGTTCACGCATCCAATTTTAGATTTAAAACATTGACTATTCCAAACACGGGGTACAAAAATGGCCATTTGTGACAAAGTGTTACCCCACTCCTCCACAAACACTCCAAGAGTACTTGTCGGCCATTATTCGAGCCGTTCCGATACTACGGACCACACCTCAAGGGGCCAGACTGCTCAGAAGTATTGTCCTCTTCCTCATCTGCCACCCGTCCCAACAGGAAGTAATGATGATGCAGCCATTTTTTTGATGTCTCTAGGCCAACCTCGATTGGAACGTAACCGTATGCACGCTTTGGAGAAGAATAACTACTCTCGGGAGAAGAACTCTTCGTAGTGCAGAAGAATGTCCACTGACCAACGAAGGGAGCAAACTGAAAAGTGCCTTTTTATCAGCTTGCAGCTGCCAGCAATTCTTGCGAATTCGCCAGACCGCAATTTCAACAGCAATAGCTCTCCAGCGAAGTGGCTGTGTCCAAAACATACCACCACCCTCGAGTGAAGCGTAAACACAACGCAGTTATGCGCGTGAAGGACCATCTGATAAGCACAATAAGAGAGGTAAAGGTGAACAATTACAGTTGCATCAGACTCAACAATCATAGGTGCTACTGAAGAGCAATCATCGAATGGTCAATGACTTGGTCTCTCTCTCCGTATAAAGTGGTGAAATATCATTCGAACCAGATGCTCAATGGAACCAGCAACAAGGAAAGAGCAGTCTGCTGATCGGTGCCGCGATACCAGCAAGCTAGCCTTGCAAAAAGGCGTTCGCGGCGGTAAAACAGTTTTTTGACAGAATGTCCCAAGGACAATGAATTTGAATATCCGCATTTTGTCTCAGGGGTGTTGACCGGCATGGGTCTCCATAGAACAATACCTTCATTCGTTATTTATAATATTGCTTTCGAAAAATAGCGCATAAAGTTGGCCAATAAGTTCAGGGTTGTCGTTGAGGATCTCACCTGACGGAACGTGGACTGGTAAGCAGGGAAAGTAAACTAGGAGCACCTTAGGTTTCGAATTGGGGGTTTACGGTCCTCAGCCAGAAAACTTTGAAAGTTTTGAGACGCAGTTTCTAAGCAAAGTCAGACTGTTTGGTATGGTTTCTTTAATCAATGGACAGTAAATATACACAACGATTGTCTTTTTATCAACTGAAGAATTGTCCTGCATGTAGGCTTAAAACTGCAAGGTAGGCGAACGTCTTCAGCCAGTTTTCTTACCCGTTAACGACAATTCGGCCTCAAGTTGCAGGGGCGGATCCAGGATATTTCGAAAGGGGGGGGGCGCACTTTGAGGGCGTAGCCCGAATTGCGAGCGCCGCAGGCGCGAAGCGACGGCGGGGGGTCTGGGGGGCCTCCCCCAGAAAAATTTTTAAGATAAGACTCCATATATGCGATTTCCTGCCATCTGATCTTCAAATATTAAGCACCACTCCCACCCCATTTTCAGTGTTTTTTGTCTGCAAAATCATCAGGAACAGATCGGTATTGCCTGAAAAATTTCTGAAAAAAAGTCCGACTGAAGGAAAGGCACGTGGTTTGAAGGAGGTAGTGATTTATGAAAGAAGGTTGAAAATTCTTTTTCAAAGATGAGCGTCTTTTTTTCTACTCTTCGCAAATAAATCGACGAGAGATGACTGCGACTTTCGTTTTTCCGCCATGATTAGGCTACCTGTCTGTAGCGCATCTGCGGCGCATTGGTCGGTCAGCTGACCATTGCACAGATAGCCGATTGCGGCGGGAAATATCCTTCGTGGGATCATGGCGTGTACATATTCTCGCGATAAAGCCAAGGGGTGTGGTCATGTTTTATATGAGAGTGAACGTGTACGAAAGTTTGCTGCACTGGCTCGTTCGTTTAAGCTTGTTTAAGCTTAATTTGGGCTACAATTTTTTTACACCGTGCAGGAATTAGGGGGGGGGGGGGCGTGCGCCGAGTGCGCCCCCCCCCTTGGATCCGCGCCTGAGTTGCAGGAATTTACTTATGAACATATCTTATCTTTGAAAATGAGATGAAGCAACAAATGGTTATTTTTGAATGATCAAGCCGGCCAGATCTCAATGCCATTTGTGTCTCATTATATTGCACTTGGCGCGACAAGTCCCATTGAAGTTCTATTAAAGGTAAATAGCGACACATGTCTAACTTGTGGCTGAGGGTGCTTGGAGGTGCTTGCCACCATTGGAAGCATGGCCGCCATTGTCCGATCTCCTTTGCGGCCATTGTCTGTTTATTTTGTAAATGCCGCCAGCAGCTGCCGAGTGATGCACAGTGTTTACAGTTGATGTCGATGACATACTTCATAAGTAGACAAGTAGCATAATGTGTGATGTTAGACCAACCTAACTTGGGTTGTCAACCTGTACATTCTCTACAGAATTATGCGCTGGATGTACTGCATCAAACTCCATAACGAAGGTTCACCCACTGCAAAACAAGCATTTTTCCAAAACGTAACCTAATCTTAGGGCAGACGACGACGGCGTATTTTGCGTTTTGCAAAGATTGTTGAATCTAAAAAATCTGATACTCGTTCACACTTGGCCGAATTCAGGGCTTTGTATAAAATATATACTTGAATGTTTGAAGTTTTTAACGACAGCTATAGTCTCTTATGCAAAGGTTCGAGTTCTTTGATATTTCTCTCTCCATACAGAGCACTTTTTATGGTGGCATATTAAGGTATCGTCCTACAGAGACCCATGACCTGCAATAGCTCAGACATTGAAAGCGTGTAATAGAATATTTCGTCCAATGGGCATGACACTCGATACTAGTACATTCAAAAGTATTACACCGGGAGTGATTATAAAAGAATTGGGGTTCCCTATTCCTAAAGTAACATGTACTTACCCACAATAAACACTGGGTCCTATACTGTTCATAATATCTGAGCACTCTCGTCCTGTATTCATTGGTCGCCTGAAACCAATACATATTCGAATATTACCATCACTTTAGCTCATCTTAGGACCCAATGTACCCAATGGGAGACAAGATTTACGCACACACCGGTAACTTAAACCATTCTGGCGCTAATCGCTGGCTAATATCGAGTACATCACCAGTCTGCACCATCTTGGTTTTCCGAGAATTGGTTTAGCATTGTGGACGCCTGTACATCATGTACATGGTTACATAGCTCCGTTTTCAAGAAGTATTACACTCATGTAAAAAAGTGTTACTCACAAACCAGAACCCCATTTACACCAAACCCACAACATACCAGCACCCACACAATCCGATTTTTATACCTCGAACAGCCCGCGCCACGGGTATATGCTTCACTTTAACGGACGATGATTGCAACTCATTGTTTTAAAGTCCAAACTAATATTACCATCACTGACACTGACACAAGTATAACAGCAACATCAACACCAACTCAGATTTGACGACAAACGACGATTCGGACTTTCCGTTAACATCCCGAACCAAAGCCCTCTCTAAACCGACCACGAGTCTTTCCATAACCATATCTTGTCATTGACAGGTGTTGCCTCAATTTATCTTATTCTAATTTTGCCGAATAAAAATGATGAATGTCTTCACTTACAGTGACGATAGCCGCGTATGATTCATTGTGCATCTTGGCCTGAATGTTCTGGATTCCTAAGATTGCTGTATCAATGTGGTCCTGAAAATATAAATGAAAACTTTGGGCCTTTCTGTTATCGTGTGGCCGCCACTTGTTGAACTTTTTTACGGAATGTGCAAGTGATGGTAAAGAAAATCGCAATCATCCAGACGTTTCCAGAAATTTAGTTTCATGTGTTACCTCTGTGGAACAAGGGTAACGTGCTGAGGTGTCCTATAAGTACAGTGTATCATTTGCTGTAACTCGCTGGTTTCTTTCACCGGTAATGATTCTTACCGTGGTTGTGTTCACAGCTGCTTCAAGTGATTCCATGTAGGTTACAAGGGTTTGCTGAAAGAAATAGCGCCAAAAGAGTTAAATGACAAGTCAGAAGGAATTTGGATTTTAGTATCACTGTAACATCCTGAACAACGATTTTCGTTTACGTTTAACGACGACTGTTGAAGTTTCGAGGAACATTCAATCAGTAATACGAAGTATCAAGACAGAAATTTTCCAGCGAGCGCTCCCATGATTACCGGGCCATCTCAGGATGAAGATGAACGTTGCCAGATTGCCATATCTTGTGAGTGACTGAGAGGAAAAAAATATCTTACGTGATACGGCTCCAACGCTGGTATTTGTGTAGAGTAGACACTCTGGAGGTCGGTGCTATGGTCGCCTAACCTGGTCTATTGATGAAAGATGTGAAAAAGTTCTAAGGATGTACCATGGAACACAATGGTAAAGAGAACGACCAGTCTGTTCATTTCTGGCAATTATGGACATTGAACATCGCAAGGCCGAATCTTTAACGGTGTGGAGTAAAATTTTACAGAAGGACACTACCACAAAGGCACTGCGTCTTATGATATGAACCTACCATCAAGGTAAGGTACCAGGATCATACCTGTCGCGACGCCCACTGTTACGCTAGTGGTGCCATCTTAAATGTGGCATCCTGACAAGTTGGTAGATGGTTCCACTCATCGTTTTTAAATTCAGTACTGCCACAAGAACCTACCGAACCGACACGTTGCTGATATAAATGGGTCTTCTATTCTGAGAGTAATATTCTTGTCATAAGTACCTTGGCAGGGTCGATGGGTCCCCCAGAGCCATAAGCTGTATTCGCCACGGTATCCAGGTTCGCCCAGTAGGCTTGGATGTCGAAACCAGTCGCATTCTGATAAATCTGAAACGGAAGCCATATTCGAGAGAATAAGAAATAATTAACTAATGGGGCTTGAGTCCAGGAAACCAGTGAGGTCTGCTTTTATTTCGATCGAAGAAGTTTTATCTTTCATTTCGAAGTGATAAAACAAACGTGATTTCAGCTGTCTCGAAAAATGTATGGGTGAGTGATCGCACTTTGCAGATTTCGACAGGCTTTAATGTTAACAAATCTTTGAAAGCACAAGTAACATTGGATTTTGTCTCGGGAAGTTCGCAAGAAACTTTGTCATGTTAGTGTTGCAGGCGATGGAAAGGCTACAACATTCCAGTTGTCATTTTAAATCTTACCAATTCGTGTATCGAAGTCCAGTTGAGGTTGGCAGCCGTCTTAAACTCCTGTAGCCACGTGTCCAACTCGGCTGTGTAGAACTCCACATCAGTCAGGTTGGAATACATGAACTCATAGGCAAGGCCCACATTCGGTATATACTGAAGAGAAATGGATCCTTAATTAGCTTCAGAGGTAAGAACTGTGGTGAGGAGAGGAAAAAGGTCAAATAATATTGTCCGATCCTGAGAGTACATGATTGCTGCTCATCCAACTGCTGCATTATTTTCTGTGTGAAGTTACCAAATATCCGGGGCGCCACTTTCTCGAAATATGCAGTATGATCTACATGTATATGCCAGAGCCCTACTCACGTTGGTGTAGTTGATGTGATAGGACAGGTCGTTCACTTCAAAGAGGTCCATCACGTAGTAGGCGGCAGAGTTGTTGTCACGGCAAGCTCTAGGATACGACACGAATAGAAAATATTTAGAAAACACACCTGAAGTCGCTAATTTTGGGGAAGTCGAAACCATGGTTTAATAAATGACATTGACTTCAATCAATTAAATTCAAGACTTTATCGTCGTTTGGGTCATTTTCATTGTCGTCTTCATCACCATATCACCGTCACTCGAATTCTGCTCAGTTTCAGTAATTCATCGAATCCTAATCAGTAGCCATTTTGGATTTCAAGAGAGCCTATAGAAACTAGATGCTGGGTTGTACATATCCTTACTTTATTACGTCATAGGTCTTGAGTGGAACGGTGCCATTTCCAAGGAGAGCTGAAGCGAGGAAGTAGCCATCATATCCTGGGATGGTGTCAGGCTCATCCATGAACTGAAAAAGATACAGGAATCAGATTGTCCGGCACTGAAAGTTGAAATCGCCCTCTATACCCTTGCCGACCATCAATTTTCAATCAGCAAAGAGGAATGAACAATCGCGATTATTTCAGATGCCAATGGGTGAAACATTGGTGGGTGATATTGCAGCTCATGCATGATCACCTTCTTTCTCAAAGACATCAGCGTTGGCATCGGTTAAGGAGATTTGTAATGTAAAATTGAACTGCCTGTGACTAGACACGTCGCCATATTTACCTGGTCTAGAAATTTGAGATCGTCCATTGGCTCACATGTCGCTTTTTCCCAGTTGGCGCCGAAGAAGACGATGGTCGCCGCCATTGCCAAGTAAGCGATACCCGTCGCCATGCCAAAGTAGACCATGCTGAAACAAAAGAACCAAACAATTACCACGTTTTCAATTTCTGGACTGAATTTATAACAATGTAGTTTCAAGTGATGCTCAACTTATTGTCCAGTTGCCCATTTCCATAATTCTACCGGGAAGATAAGTTTTTTCCAAAAAGGTGTTCCACTTGTTCCAAATGTTTGTCTTAATTGGTTTCGAAAAGATAACAAAGAATGTATATATAAAGGAAAGTAGTGCTGGATAAATATGGTCCACAGATATATCGGCCTTTTATCTGTCAATTTTTACCCGAATAAGTAGATCTGACCACACTGCTAAAACGACCCAAAGTATTGGTTCAGCTTCCTTTCGACGAAATCCTTCTCGTAGTAATCACTACTTTCGACTTACATGAGGAGTATCTTGCCCATTTTGTCCGAAACTGCGTCCCTCTGCGTGGCGGTAACTTCCTTATCGTAATGTTTTATACCAAGAGCCATCGCCACCACGGTTGCCACCACAAAGCCTACCACGCAAAGCGTCGAAACCAACACTACCGCAAATCTGCAGCGAAATACACGATATTGTAACATGCAGTACAGGAATTGGCAATAAAGAGCTTTTTTTACAAAATATAAGCGTAAAAAAGGTCCCTTTCTGTCAAAGCCAAAAAGGGTAGAGCATTGGGTTGCCATACCTTCGGGTCATGGTATCGCGTGATTTAGACGTGATGTCTAATATAGGCGATTAGGAGTTGAGTTGCACCGAATGCAAAAAAGTGAGTTCCCCATGAGATGGATATCTCCACAACAGTTCGATTTGCCCATAGATTACCGTGACGTATACTTACAACGCCATAGTAGTTAACGATATTTCTTCAAACGCCAGATCCCAACCACTCGTCATATTAGTGTAGTCAAAAGCCTAAATGAGAGACACACTGTTTGAATGCAGAATGGTTACTTGCACCAGGGAATCAATTAAAGATGTACTCTGTAATATTTTATGTATGATGTATGAATAGGATTATGCTTTTCAATGTGTTTCACTTGGTACAACATTAATTAAGCTTACTGTACTTAGTTGAGTAAGCAGAGGGGAACATGTGTGGAGAAGGCGACTAATCTGCTGGGCAGTTTGCGAAGATACATGATCCATTTTGGTATCTGTGGTTTGCAATATACTTCTGACGATGTTGATACCAAATGGTAATTCATGTGGCACCACTGAAAAACTTCCTCAATATTTAAATCGGGACAAAATGCTTAAAGAAAGTTCATGATGCATTTGTTATTTTTATGACCCAACTTTGGTTCAAATCAAGTGCTAGGCCTATTTTCTCCTTACAGAAATACATAATACGAAACAGTTTAAGCCGTTACCGTGGGCTCTACCAGGATAAATATCGTGAAGGTCTAGCACTCATGCATACATTTCACAATAAGTACATAACGTATTTAAACAAAGTGTAGAACATATATAAGGCCATACACAGCCTGAGTTTTGAAATACAATTTTTATTGGCCGGGATCTATTTGGCAAGCCGCTCGCCGAACAGGCATCTTTTTTTGTCCTGTTTGGAGAGCCGCTTGCCAAACAGCACTAAAAAGCCACCCTGTTCGGCCAGCCGGGCTTGCCAAACAGGTAAAAAATCTACCCTGTTTGGCGAGCTGGAGACTTTACTTTAATATTAATGAGTTCGGCTCTCCATTCAGGACAAGAAAAAGTCGCTGCTTGCCAAGTAGTCACTTCCATTTTTATTTCATTGATTTCATTGCCAAAGGACGATTTAAATATCTCGAATTGAAATATATATTGGAACTTGTCATGCATTTATTGGTCTCCTACCTACCGTATAGATATTACCCTGCATCGTGTACGTCATATTCTTAACGATTTCAGAATATTGGAGTGAGATGTTTCGAATGACTGAAAAAACAAAATGTACGCGTTAAATTTTTTAAAAAAATACTGGTAGTTTGTACAAATTTGAATATGGAAGCAACAGAGGGCACGATATCTGTATTGGTACCTTGTTGATGCCTTAACCTGTAGCAAAGAAAAGCAAGTGATAAGATGTGGCGATAAAACCTTCTTGTGATTGGTTGTATTATGCAGCGGCGTGGGCGGGGGGGGGGGGGGTGAATGTGCACCAATATGTCCTGTATATCCATGAGGATTTAAAGAACCACAAGAGTTATAAATAATTTGTTGGCGATGATCATCATCACTTCATGTTAGCTGATTATACTCACTATCAGTGGTGTCAAGAAACCTCGTCTTTAAGGTCGTTGGGATGTTCTCATAAACTTGTTTCGCCTGAAACATAAAATCAAAGAACAGTATGTAGGCAATCTCCAAACTTCGATTGTAAGAGTAGAAAAATAAACAGACGACAGAATGTGACAATCAGGAATGACAAGTGTGGATATCGAATTCCTCTAAGACAGTACAAAGTACGGTTCGTATAACATTGTGTCATCAAACACGTTCTAGAAGTTACTTTGTAAATGTACTCACATTATAGCCTGGGCCTGTTGTCAGCGTCTCATTCGACTTGTTCACCATCACACCGTACTCGTTGTCGATATTTTGCAACTTTAACGAAATTAGACAAATTAAATTTATTCCAACTGTTGATATTGATAAATTCCTAAAGTTTTTTTTTGTTACCTATTACGACTTAATGAATCAATGCCTGTTGTCGTAAACTTCAAACACTCTGAACATTTCAACTACATTTTGTATACTAAACCTGAGAATTCTAAATATTTTCTATATTTTGCTTGACTTCGGTCTGGCAGATGAGTAAATAGAAGGGCTCATGTATGGAGAAGGAGGGACGCTTAGAGTGCTACCGTAATAATGTATAACGAGACTTACATCCCAATAATCACATCCGAGTCCAATAGTACCTGCAACGATTTCATTGCAACCGGAACAGGAACCATTGCATCCATAACATGACGCGTCATTGATAGTGTTTGTGACGTCATAATGGATATTTGCATACGCTGTTTTCAAATCTCCTCCTTCGTTTGCCTTGATGTATTCGATAAGCTGGTAGTACCTAATAAATTTCTTTTCCACATCCAAGAGTTCTTAAAAAAGAAATTAAAGAGAAAACAATTGGTTTACAGCCAGTCATGTGTCATATGGTAAGTTTGCGAAGACTCGAATGATAATACAACACGCCATAAGCTAAGGCAAAGCACATGTGTAATGTATGTACATTGTATATGTTTGACAAAAATGAAAAGATTACCATGGTTTTGAAAACCAAAATTGCGACACCATGAGTGCCACTACATACTCGTGCACTGACCATCCTACTCACCAGAGTCTAAACTGAAAAGGTAATCAAAAGCGGCATCGGTCTCGGTCCTCCATGTTTCTCGCACAGGTTGCCCCAGTAGTACATCAATTCCGGTCAGGTCAGCTTCAATGATGACGTCATTCATATGGCCAAACGACTCCTCAGAGATGTAGTTCAGTTGCTGAAATGATATTTGCTGTACAATGAACTTGTAGTTCAATTGCTGAAATATGCTTTTGATGAAGTCCATACCAGGGGTTCGTAGTTAAATGTGATAAGATCCTACTTTTCAAGTTCCCTCTATCGAAGCCATGTTGTACTTACTCCAGCAAGGTTACTCCAGTACGCTTTAAACTCAGACAAGCTATTATCCATCGTGGTCCCCAATGTTGTCATGCCCGCCATGGCTGAGTACGCTGTCATCATCGATACGATACCCATAGCACTGAAAGAAAGAGTACCGCCATGAGGTTACTGCTATTCTCTCCCGATGCTTATTCTTGCCTTTTTTTCGTGGCCAGTAGCAACCAAAGCGTATAAAGACTGATCCTTGTAAAATCCTTTGTAACCTTTCTTACCAGGCATGTTGCAGTCAAGAGTGTATACGGACAGATACATGTAAAATCCCTTAACAGAGTTATCTCGACTCTTTCTATTCGGAAAAGCCTCATCTCCACCAACGAAGACGAGAGACACCAAACGTCATTGTTCCCATTAACAAAACGGTCACCATTGTTCAGCACAGAAATTAAAATTGAACAATTAGATAAAATTTTGATAGAAAATTGATGTTTTTCTTTTTCGGAACTTACAACGTCATGGTAAGAGAAAGGAAATTCAAGACAATGAAGGCCAATTTAAACTTTTCGTTTGCAGGGTGATAGGATTGGTAGTTCTGTCCTCCACATTTTCCCTTCCGCCGGCAGACGACGATGGTGATGAGGACGGCGAGGGCAATCAGGATGAAGATGAGGCCAACCATCGACGCCATCACGATGCCAAGGTCATAGTCGATAATCTGAAAGGGAGGGCAAAGGCCAAGGTCATACATGTAGTTTGGTGTATGGAATGCAGGGCAAAAGTCAAGGTCCTAGTCTGTAGTATACAATGGAGGGTACAGGTCAAGGTCACTGGGATTTTGCAGACGACGATGGCCATTGAGATAGGACCAATCTGAAACGGTAGGGGAAAAGGCCATGGTCATAGTCTATAGGACGGTAAATGTCAAGGCCTTTGGGATTTAGCTGACGATGATGACCAGGAAGGTTATCAGAAATACGAGGTCAACAATGTAGCCATGTAATGCCAAGGTCGCAATCGATTATATTAAACAATAGGCCAAGGTGAAAGTCACAGAGATGGTTCACGATGTGATACAGGTAAGAGGTCAAGGCTGTAATATTAACGTGGAGTACAACTTTTGTATCCTACCTCGCTTTGTCGTGAGGCAGTATCGAAATGTCCTCTGGCGATGGTTTGAAGCATACCTAAAGAGACAAACGATATATAATTCCCTCAATTCATAAAAGGGCCACTCAATTTACTGATTGGTCATACCTGACATGACTTTAAGCTCTCAGTTCAATAGATCAAAGACATTGGTGGAGGGGAGAGTTTCTCAGAAGTAAGAAGAAATAATTGGCGAATACTCGGACATCTTACGATCTTTTTATAGAATTCATCAACCCTAGCTTTTTTCTGTTTTAATTGAAACTACAGCCTGCTTCAAAAAGAAATGCAGATGGGACCGATAATTTTGACCAAGAAAATCGTTAGGACAACCTGTACTTAAAACCATTATTTAACAATGGAATGCATTGTAAAAAGTGAAAGTCTTTAAGCATGTACATACTTTTAAGCTAATGAAGTAGTCGCTTATTTCGGTACTTTACGGGGCTTTAATAGCAAGATACCTTATGCATGGCTGAGCCTATGCTTATATATTGTTTGTTATTAAGGTTTGCAGTGTAGAGATTTCCTGCAAATTGCTAACAGTAGCCACGTCAAGAACTGGCCAACAGCCCATTATTACATGTTATATTATGTTATTATATTTTGATGTTTAACCTAAATCTTGGTTGCCTTTTTTGCGAAAGGGTTTGAAAGGGTTTTGCAGGTAACTACATGTAGTCCACTTGAATGACGTCTGCTGGTTGGCTTTAAGTATATAAGACATTGCAAAAATATTTTGAAATGTAAATAACTTAACTGAACCAACATGGACTACAAACTGATTTCATGCTTATACTTTTCTATGTCGGAGATTATAGCTAAAGTATTACTTCCCCATGCAACATTTCCCATGCAAACTATGGTGGTTGTCTTCTTGCTGCAACTTATTCGTTCCAATTATGTTTTCTAACTTTATTGACAAAGTGTCTCTTAAGTATCTATGTTCTTGATCAATATGTCACATCTTCAAAACTACCACAATCATTTAAACATTTCGCTGCAGTTCGTACATGTTAAATGAAAATGGCTAATAAATTGGAGCCCCTCTTCATAAATTGTATATTCGTTCAAAGGAGATACTCCCTATACATGTCAATGACACTATTCTCATTTCGTATTCTCTTCAACTCAGCTCCTGCCTATGATATGATGTTTAACAGCATTACCAAGCACAGTTATCATGTTGCTACAAATATGATAAAAAATGGTTTCCTCTCTCCATCACAAATATCAACATGAACATTCATAACATGAGTCCACCCACTAATCAATGCTCTTTTAAATAAAATGATATCAACCAAAGTGACGATATTTGATCAGTACTTCACGGGCATTCAATATCGTATAATAATCGTATCGTTCAGAAATTCAGGTAACTGGCATGGCAGTATTACCCGACAAAATGACACTTTTGATAAAGTAAACATAACGTTGTCAGACGATGGTATTTCATTGACACTGCACGGCTTATCGCTGTTGATCCAATTTTCGTTCTCGGTAAAAATAATGCGTTTATATCAACATAATGTTAAGGCATTTTTCGGTTGATTTTGAATGATAGCATGTTTGTCACGCTCTGGTTCCCCCATCCAAATGGTAGTAGCAGTGATATCGGGCAGGAATGTAATTCAATGCCCAGCGCTACGTCAAAGGATTATTGTCAAAACTGGCCGCACACTTCCTTGTTTTTCGTGGAGTATTATGGTTGGATATCGCTCTCGATGACGAGGTGTTTTCGACTGTTTTGGGAGAAATGTAGGCTATGTTCTCAGAATGCTGGGAATTTGCTCTACATAACGGTCTTCATTGAATATTAAGGTTCTTTGTGCTTGCTCATATTTTGCTTAGTCGGGTAGTAATACATAATAAGTTGCTTAGGGTGGTTTTAAACCTGTTATTATATTTGAGATATTCACATTGTTCCCTGTTCACTTACTGTACGGGAACTGATTTCGCTGCATGATGTTGATCAGGCCACCGGCCATGCCGTACAAGATGCCCAAGATGGCGTCTCCTGTAGCGTTCGTGCTCGTCCATGTTGGATCTGAGAAACAAAGTAGAAAATAATTACACATTAAATGATACAAAGAATAAATGTAAGAGATCAGATCTCATCTTTGGGAGTTTGGTAACAAAGGCAGTACTTCAGAATCATAGAATAAACTCTGAACGAAAGAACATGTACTTATCTGGCAATACTTTGGATTACAGAATATAATTAGATACTAACCAGCAGGCAAATCTCCCCATACAACATTTCCACTTGCGAAATCCTGGGTGTTGGTAACCCTAGTGTAGTTACTTGCCGTGGCGTCTGTACCTGATGGCAGTCCCACCACTGTCACCAATACTGCCAAAGCCAACCATGCTAGACTCGGCTGGCACCAAGTCCGGTCGGGAGCCATGTTGAAATCCTGAAATATCCTTGTACAGTTATTAAGAACGGATTAAGCCTGGCCACAATGTATAGGCCTTATGGAAAGGCCCCTTGTTGACGCGACAAGTTAGCTTTTTATATTCGCTTGACCTACGTATAGACTTCGTTATGAATCTTAGTATATATATCCAGCAGTTTATCCTTCAATTCTCACGTTCCCATTGCTATTTCGAACAACTGGTTGTCGCTGTACTGAGGGGAGGCAAGGCCGGGTCTCCCGCCAACGTTTCTCTGGTCACTGTATACGTCACGCTTATCGAAATGAGGTCAGCGCCTCTGTAGGTCATTGTCAGGATAAGCACATTGCAATCCTTTGACTTGAAAGGACACGTCACAAATCGTTCTAGGCTTCGTGCGCCACATGGCCTACATTTTGAACAGCTCAGTTGGTGTCGCATGAAGTTTTTATTAAATATCCTCATTTAAATATATTCATTTTTCTTTAATGCAAGGACTAAAGCTGAATCTCATTTCGACTTGGTTCCTCAATCATTGCGCCATCACCAGCTACTGCTGGTGTATGTCTGGGAAACGCAGGCTGCAAGGTTATTCTAAAGAAGGGTAGAGGGCAATCATATACCGACAGAAGAACAGCGATATCGTCGAATCGATTCCTCTGAGACACGTAGGTCCAAAGGCTAGGTTTAAGGTAGGCTTTTACTGCGGTTTCGAATAATTCACAACGCATGCGAGTCTATAGCGCGGTGATGATGCATATGTCGGAATCGCGTTCAGTGTTATCCTACCCATACATCGAATGCGATTTCGACAACGCACGCGTTTATTAGTGCTGTCCACCCAAACTTTGCAAAAATCCCATACGTTGTGAAACGTTTCCGAAATCGCGTCTAGTCTCGCCTCCCCTAAATGTAAACCTTCACTTCCAACAACCTTGAACTTTCTTGCAGCTGACAGATTACACCATAAATACATCGATGTGCAAGGAAGCGCAATCATCATCAAAGGCGAATTAGCGCTGACAGCCAACGTACAGTTTCCACTGAAAGGTCAGATGAACACATGCTTATGATAACTCCTAGAACATCTCAGACGGTCAGTCCTCTTCGTGTGATGAATATCGCCGTCGACAGTATGCATGGTTGATCATAGTCACGAAAAAAAGGACATACGATATCTGAGGGTATATTTTCCAACGCGGTTACCCCCCAAAACATTTAAAAGCAATGAGTAGCCAGTGGTTACAGCCTACGCGGAGAAGGTCGCGTCTTGCTTATGCGAGAGGTAAAAGATGATTGATCACACACACTACAGGATAAAAAAGTTACGACCATTGGCTTTGGAGATTTTTTTTGCATGAATGTACATGCGATATGTCCCTCAAAGAATTGCGGTTGCAACTGATGGTAATAAGGTGCGTAGGGGCGGGTGATGAAAATATCCCAATACTCTCTCTACGCTTTGGTGGCAAGCTGTACTTGGATGACCTTGTACTTTAGCCTCTTGCTGTTTGACAATGCAATGCAGCCGGCAGCTCGGGAACTACCTACAAACACCAATCTTACAAAAACGATGGCACATTTCCTCGTGTTTTGACATTGACGGCGAAGTCATGTCACTGAGTCCAAAGAAGCATGTTTTGGTCGTTAGTTAGGAAAGGTATGCAAGTAATTGTCAATCAGGAAGTATCCCGGATATATGAGAAAATATCTTCTGTGGAAGGAAAGATTGTCTTATGGTGGAGGTGTGGTTGATGGTTGCCAGAAGGGCGTTAACCGAGCACTCCTTGGTACAAATAATCAGTATACCGGATGGAGCAAGAGAATCCAATTTTTCCCGACAACTGATAGCCTTGGCTAAGATTTTAAGGTCAACTGGACGCCTCAACCAGTTGATTGTCTAAAATTCCGAACAGGTCTCATACGGTCTACATAGTAGACAGGCTTTCACCATTACTGACGTCATTTTCGCTTGAATTACAGTGCCTGTATTACCTGGTCTGCAATCGGCAAAACAAATTCGAAAATTCTACTTGATTCTACTGATGACGTCATTGGCGCCAAAAACGATTGCTTTTGACCTCGATTCTTAAAACCTTTTTTCGATGCAAACGTTAAAAGCGGCTACAACCTCTCTTTATATAATCTCTGAGCTATAAGAATACGATATATGGAGAAGATACCGCAGAAGAAACTATCTGGAATTCATATCTTAGTTCTCCTGGGTGGTTCTGTCTGGTATGAGTTTATATAAAATGGTTGTTTATGATCGGCCGAGTCGGTATGACACGCCGCAGAAAAAGAATGTTTAAAAAACAAAATATCGGGTGAGGTATTTCATCGAATATCAAAGTCAGGAGGTAGTAAAGCGCAACTGACAATTAAACCTTTATAAAAATAAATTAATACATATTTATTATCAGTGGTCGTAATCGACTGCCTGAGAGAGCAATCGACCTCAAGATAGGGCGCGGTGAGTGGCCGACATCCACTGCCAGATAGAGCACGGTGAGTGGTCGCAATCTTCAATCAGCTTCATCCTGTTTCACATTATCTCTCGGGTACTCAGTTCGATTTGAAATCGATATAGTTCTCCTGGGTACCTTAAATTTTTTAAATACTTTACCTCAATCCACAATAAACATAAGAGGAATGAAAGTGAAGTTTTTGCATCTTCCAGTTGATGGGTACCTATGCACTTGAGCCGACGATCACTTTCGAGGATTCTCTAAGTGATATTTCAAGTTTGTTTTATCGTTCCATCGGGATCTTCATGGATTGGGTTTTTCAGCTATCTGTTGTTTACAAGTAAAGGCTTCAGAGCTGCCACAGCACCAAAACGATAACTGAGGCAAGCTATTTCCAAACATATGTACTGTATAACGTTGTCAAAGAGGGAATAACTCATTAATATGTTGCTAAAGTTTCACAAAACAAACTGAAATGAGGTGTCGGGTGTATTTCTTTGAATTATCCGTGTAGCAGTGTTTCCTGTTAGTGTTTAAGGCAGACACGAAAACAAGATGACATGTTTTTCTGTTCCCACTGATGTTGTAATAAACAGCAGTACTTTCATCTGAAAATGGGATATAGATGTCGTGTGAAGTAGGTATTGGTATCAATATACATGAGCTTAGCTGGACATGTACGAGCATATGTGCTGTTACTCTGAAACTCTGATCCTTGATAAAAAAGATGCGGACTTCATCCTGAAGCCAACCGATATTTTCAAAGGAATATGACACAAGGCGCCTTTTTCCTAAAGACTTATAGACATTCGCCAACTGTTTTTATAACAAGAGATAGAGCATACTCGGTCAATGTTGAATTACAGTGGCACAATTTAGAAGAGATAATCTCAAGAGATCAAGACTAGTCTTTCTTAATCCTTAATATAATCTATGTAATGTAATAATGTTGCAGCGGATATGTTTACTGTCGGGTCCGAGGCCTGAGCAGTGATTTATTATTTATTGTGAAATGTAGTGCTGATTTTCCAGTGTGAAGATGGCAGAACGAAAATGAGTCAATCGGTCACGCCCGCCATATGTTCAACTTCTGTTGACTACAGCATCCTTCTCATGCAATATAAGCTCCCTATTCATGTATGTATATGGCTTTTGCGACAATCGAAAACCTTTGTCCATCTTATATCCACTCGTTATTCCTCATCAGCACGGAACGCTGATGACAATCTGACCATTATAAAGCTAATTTAGCCAAACATTATTATCCGGCTGATTGATTTACGTTAATGGCCACTGAGGATAAGGTGGTATGTACTAACATCCTAATCAACGGCGCTCCATTGGACACATTGTCATTCTTGATCGCAGCATCTTGTTGAACATACAGTAAAACGATGGAAACGTTTCTGAGGTAACGGCTGGGTGACGAGTATGAAAACGAGATCATCGGACTTTGGTTACAAAAAGTTTAAGGTTTTTACAAAAGGTCAATTTTTTAAAGAGTTCACTGTGGGACATCGGCGAGGACACCCCAAAACCTCTCCTCTTACAACTCCAATTGGCAAAGTACCCTAAGTGGACAAGGAACGGCAGACGTGAATATTGGCACACTAATAGATACTCCTTGTAACGGCTCGAGTAAAAAATGCTCTCACTAATAGCAGCCATTGACCAGATCTCAGTTGCAGCGGTGGACATCAAACGGCTCTAAAGCCTTTTCGCTGTCGATCTGAAAGGACGAGGCGCTGGCAACAAATTAGCAGTAATGGTGGCCATTTGTGTCATGACTCGAAAAACATGTGACACTTCCCATCTGTCTTTGCGCGACAAACGCTAACCTAATTATGGATATTACATGTACGAGTTCTGGACGTCTCGATGAGTGTAATCGATCTCAAGTAAGCTGATCAGAGAAAGTTCGTGACGCCCCAGAATAGGCAGACACTTGAGAGGTTGTGATCAGGGATACTTAAACGTAAACGTATAGATAGATGAATGAATAAAAATGGTAAATGAAGAGAAAAAAAAACTTTGGATACACGGGGAGTCGAACCCGTGACCACCAGATCGAAAGTCCAGCATTCGAACGGTTGAACCACAGCGGTTTTTTATGTTACTGTGGAGATTTTCTTCAAGTTTAATGGCCAGGCTACGGTAATATGAACCTTGCGTGAGAATAATCATTTATATTCTATTTTTATTTCTATTTCCGACTTGCATCATCTGTGCAATTTCTTCGAGAAAACAATACAACCTGAAAATAAATTTTTATTTTTTTCCTCGCTCCGGTTCTGATTCTTCAGAAGAGATGTCCGTGAAACAAGGAATAAAAAAGACTATATTTAATAAGGCCGGGTCTTTTTGGCAAGCCGCTCGCCGAACAGGCATCTTTTTTGTCCTGTTTGGAGAGCCGCTTGCCAAACAGCACTAAAAAGCCACCCTGTTCGGCCAGCCGGGCTTGCCAAACAGGTAAAAAATCTACCCTGTTTGGCGAGCTGGAGACTTTACTTTAATATTAATGAGTTCGGCTCTCCATTCAGGACAAGAAAAAGTCGCTGTTTGGTAAGCCGGGCTTGCCAAGTAGTCACTTCCATTTAAATAATACGCGACGAAAACTGATCCATAGAAACTGATACGCTGGCAACTTCGACAGAACGTTTCGAATTACATATATTTACAAATTTGTGATCGCAGCATGAACGATGTATACAGGCTGATATCGATATAGTTGTGATAAAGGCGACCCTTGCTATCAACAGCCGGCGGAGGCAAGCGACTATTGATAGTAGCCAAGACTACATACATCTGCTACTTTCGACTAGTCGCCACGAGACAACTAACAGGGTTGGCTTTTGACTTGTCACCCGACTTTTATGAGTGGCTTGAACCAGAACGACGATTTGGTTGCAATTCGGTTATAGAAGAGTGTTCAAACTGAAGATTAGGAGTGCCGATGGCCTCACTTCTGATTGCAATAGTCTTGAAGATTGCAGCAAGTGGTGGAGCATGATAAGAACTTGATAAGTTTATTTCAGATATCACCAAGTGACGCTATACATTAGTACATGTACTTGATCTTTCAAAAAAGGTTAGTTTAAATATTCAAAACATTCAAATATGTTAAAAGTTAGATTGTTTAAAGATTCTTCACACTCTTACATATATCATACAGCGACGGCAAGTTGTTTCTAGGAAGACGGAATCAATCATGGAACAGACTGATGCAGCAATCCTCCCAACCTCTCTCTCACGGGATATTCACTCTGAAGCTCTTGCGGCATTTCGTTCCTTTATTGCCTTCTTCGGGGGTTACATCGTCATCACCATCATCGGAATCGGAATTTTCGGCAACACTCTCTCGGTGGTGATCTTCGTGCGGCAGAGGCGTAGGGACAGCGCGACCGCCACGTACCTCTCGGCCCTAGCAGTATCAGACCTCGGAAACTGCATTGTTGGATTGGATCTCTGGTTACACCAAGGTTTGTACTACGTTTCAGATTTGACCATCAACATTCCCGTAGCGTACACAGACATCGGCTGCAAGGTTCTCGCCTACATTTGGACCCAGTGCGGCTTTTTGTCGGCGTGGATAATCATTATGTTTTCAATAGAGCGGGCAATAGCTGTTGTGATGCCTTTGAAAGTTGCGCATATAATCACCAATTCTAGACGAAAGATTGCTCTAGGTATGCTTTTGGTACTGTCCTGTATCCTGTGGCTCTCAGTGATTCCCCTATACGAGCGCGTGGCCTCTCCGCCAGGGCAGAGCGAGAGGTACGTCTGCCATGTCCCGCCAACCAAAGTTCGCTGGGGCTTGATTTGCTACTATATCGAGGTAGTCACGTTTAACATGGCGTTACCCTGCATCTTGCTCATAATCTTGAATGCCATTATTTTGTGGGGTATCATCACGTCCGCTGGCGTCCAATCCACGGATTCAGAAAAGCGCTTTCGGCAAGAGTTACGCACTCTTCTCAATCTGTTTGCCATTTCTCTTGTATATCTGGTCATCATGACACCGTTTGTTACAATGTGGACTTGGTATGGCTATGAAGATCTGACCGGGTTCAAAGGTCGAAGTTCGGCGGAAATCAATTTAATCTCAGAGGCCATGTTCTTTACGTCGACCTTGACCTTCATCAACTATGGAATCAATTTTATTATTTACACTTGCTCCCTTGATTTTTACCGATTCGAATTTCAGAAAATATTTTGCTGCATAGATACAATTGGTAAATAGGGGAATCTAATAGAAGCTCAACTGGACTATAACTTAATTGTAATTGTGAATTAGCTAGATTTTCGGATCAGACCGCTAGGGCAGTGATGAGCGTTACGGTCTTGAACCAGTCTAGCAATTACTTTGCTTGTTTGATTCACCATACACGCAGTGAAATTCGTCTCTGAAAGTAATCTTGTCAATTATGAAGTCTAGTTCTTTCCTTTGCGTCCGGATTTTTGTCGCGCGTCGTACATGTAGCTGTCGTAGCCGTGTCAGGCATACAGTACTGACGGTGAGTGCAAACAGTTCCATCAAATTCTGGTTCAACTCCGATTGTGTCCGGGACTGCTGAGATGATATTATATGAAGTAGATATGCCCAAAGAGAAACCTCGCTAACCTGTTGCAGTTCACGTTCCCACCCCGGATAGAAAAGTAGCCTACTAGCAAACACAACAATAGTTACCGTTAACTGAAGACTAATTGAAAAAATAAAGAAAAATAAAAAAGATTGTATATAGTTAAAATGAACTATGACCTGATCACCAGAGTCGTACCTGTCTGAAAACCTTGCCAGTGTTTTATTCGTCGCCAGAATTGGGTCACAATTTTCACAAGTTCAAATCTGCTCGAGACCTTATAAAAGACTCCAGTACCAAGATCTACTCCATCTCGTAGAAACGTCACCTCCCGGCATCCTTATCACGAGGAAGAGTGTCAGTTTCCCTATCTTCGGTTTTCTCTCCTGCCAGTAACGTCGGCCGCCAAAGACAAGAACCGCCCCCGTCACCAAGATAGCGCCGATGGTGCTCAGGGTATTTGGAATATTGTGGTAAAACGCGATTTGTAAAGCATATGAAATAGGTATTTCAGCATTACGAGCAATCGCTACCGCAGTTGCTGTTTCGTACTTCACATACGCCGTTCGTTAAATATTTTCGATGGATGTAAAGATTAAAAATTTGCAATTGAATCTGGAAATTGAAGTTGCATTTACATATATAGTGTACGAACTGAATATAAATTTCGACATTGCCGTTGTGTTGACATGCACGATATACTGCACTACGGAATTGTGTGTGACTGCAATCCACCAGCGAATACGTGGGGCGTACGCCTTTAAGCATGTCCGAGACATATGGTGCATGCTTCAACTATGTTTTGAATGCACTTGGGACGTTGTTTTGAAGTCACTGAAAAGAACGGAGATTCGCGTAACTTACGTCACGAGGTCATGCAACACATACAAAAACCTGTAATAGCATTCCACGACGTTACTATTTATAGCTCACAAGGTCATTTGACTAAGATATTGATGACGTTTTAGTCACGTGACAGTCGGACATCGACACTTATTTCTACGCAGTTGAGCTTATTTCAAAGTCAATTATCTTTGACCCTGCATTGTTTTCAGCATGAATGATACCATAGAGTCAGAGAGAGAAATGTTCAGAACAATTATGAAGTATTTCCAACACTCGGACATGTACCAGATTGAATCTAACTGCCCTAGTTAGAAAGCCTGAATCCATTACGAAACCGCATGTTTGTCCGACATTGCCTGTAATTCAGCGATGGGGAAATAGAGGGCAGCAGCTGTAGTGACGTCATCTTCGCGGAATGCTATTGAGACAGATATTCGGTATGATAAGATTACTTCAAAAATAACTGTCAATATCATACATCTTTCCCGAAATTATAATCATAGGATTGTCCAACCCGAGTTTCTTCACGCCGATGCAGCGTCACCCTTTAATGCTGGTTGAAGTCAGGTTTGTATTCATCATGACCCTTGGCTTTTTTGTCCCCAGGTACGGTACCAGAGAACCACAGTGCTCGAATGTGCGCGATGTATTATAAAAGCACTCATTTGTCAAGAAGACAAAGTGACTTTTTTCCTCAGTCATCTAGTTAACATATCTGTGAAAACTTTTTTAGTGTCTTCAGAAAAAAGGATTTAAAAACCAATTTATTTAAATTCCATGTATGTAAAAATGTACAGAGGAATGTGCGGCCGTGACGGAGTCCCGTAACGACGAAAACCGAAGAAAACATTTCGATGAATACCATACCGAGCACTAATGATGACCAATCGAGCTTGCGAGAGAGGCCGGGCTACCATTGCAATACTTTTGCAATACTTCTGAAGGTATTGCTGATGGAAAGAATATCAGAATATCATTCTGCAATCGCAAACTAATCTAACCAGGCGAAGAAGGCAGTGACCATACTGCGTGCCTAGTTACCGCGCCACCATCGCCACATTGCGTACCTAGTTACTGCGCCGCCATCGCTTCTTCGATCGATTCCCTTGGAGAAAGTGCAACCATCATAGTAACGATTTGTTCATACTCTCAGCTCGAGCGATCAGTTGCTAATCACTACAACTACCATTTAGAGCGGCCTCCAAATACTCGAGCGAATAAGGATACCCATAAAATGTGTCGGATATCATATTAGAAAATATATTTATTGGAATATTGAGAATTACTTAGATTTGTGATTCGCATGACTCGTTATAAAACTAGAATTGCACAACAGACAATTGTATTATTTGTGGAAGTTAAACTTATGTGATAGTCTTCCGCAGGTTTTAAAATCCAACATAGGTAGATGCGAAAGGCTTGAAGTGTAATTATTTCTGTGTTTTTGGAAGACCAATCGGGTTTTACAACTGTTCAGTTGCTCATGAATCTGTGCTGAAATAAGGCCTGAGGATTTATCATCGTTGAACATATTCTTGATTGGAAAGTACATGTAAAAGAATAACACAAAGATATACTTCATGTAGCTGCATACTTTTAGACGAGGATGTCATCAGAACCGGGAAAGGACTTTTGGATACTTATGAAATCGGAAATTAGGGATACACAATTCTGACAGTGCTGCCGTTTCTAAGTGCTTCGTCGATTGCTACAAACAACTCCTGTCAAGTGTTGACGAGCTAAAGGTATGTCTATTTAAACGTTTTCAAATTCATTTAGTTGCTTTTTGTGTCTTCGTCACCCACAGAGCAAAGAGAGGAAGAGGTCCTGCATCCTGATTAACCGAGGTTTCATCAGGTCATTCTGAAGATTGATGACCGAGAGACGCATGAACAACCTGTAGTTACTAATGACAACACGACATGGGCTCTTGGCCACCTGCCGATTAAAGAATCTATATATGTATCAGAAACCAATCGCACCATAAAGAAGATTATCCGAGAACTTCGGCGTCCACAATATCTGCAAATGTTGGATATTTGAGTTCAAGTGAGAGATTGGGAGGTGGCCGTAAAAGATTGCACCTATATTTCTCCTCGAATGAACCTACAGACGATATTCGATTACCAAGTGTTCAACCCATGTCATCTTTTACGGCTTTGGATTCGCCTGTCGCAATTTATACTCACCTTGATATCAAGATCAACTAACGAGTCACAAGTTGTTAAGGAATGCCTTTACCCCAGTTATTGGACACAGAAAACGTCAGGTATCAGCCTGCCATGTGAGGGTCAATGTAGTTCTGTGAATGACAAAAACCGTCTCATGCGATTTTGCTTGAATCGCACAGCTCTTGCGTCATCGTAAGCAAAGAGATTTAGATGCAGTTTGGATGCAGTGCAGTGATCAACATGTAATAAAAAAACAAAGCCGTAGTGACGTGTGCGTCCTCCGGTGCAACCGCACTCAGTGGAAACCTTCCCTGAGAGCCGGTTTCCGATGAAGGCGATGGCCACAACGCACTCGTCACCCTTGGTGATGTTTCTCCCCACTGCACTCCAAACACACAAACAAAGTATTTGGTTCTTCGATTATGCATGCACTGTGCGATTCAAGAAAAGTCGCGTTTAGCGGAAATCTACCCTCAGAGCACAAAGTCCAGCAGCTGGTGGCTGATTTTGTGTACACAACATAAGATAGCACGAAGATGACATCTATTTCAGCAAAATCTACACGAATTTAATTAAGGATGTTACCCCGTTGGGATATACTGGCAGCTTGCATTATGTCTCTTTTGGGGGCTTCGAAACATGTTGGCTTTGCAAACTATTTGTCTTTGTTCATCCTGGAGAAAGAGCTACCCCAATCGCCGAGGGCACTCGGCAAGTTGGTTTGCCTGTTTCAAGAAAAACCAGAAAAGAGGAAGTTTGTGGATTTAGTTGAAAGAAAACAGGTTCAATCTGCATGGTAGATATACGTCTCGCACAAATCGAGTGATTTCAAGAGAATCTCATAATTTTTCACGACATCAGTCACCAGAGGCGTCAAGTATATACGGAGAGGTTTAAGTGTTTCTCAATCGTGTTCTTACATAACTCGATGAGCCGCAAAGTCTAGTCTTGGCGCTCCTGAGTTGTCGAGAACGGGGCAAATTGGACTCAATTGAGATTGCTCGCAGTGATAATCCATGGTTTAACGCTATGTTGAATGTTCGAAAGTACACAGAGCAGCCACTGGCATTGGTGTGATAATAGTAAAGGTAACTCAACGAAAAAAAGGCCTAATCCAGATGAACAAATTAGATCGTGGCGATCGTCACTATGGAGGCCAACATACTAAAAATCGGACAAGATCTGTACACATGACACTTATTGTGCTCTTTGTTCATTTTATGCCGACCCATCTCTACCTTTCATTACAAAACATATGGTGAAATTGATAAAGATCAGTTCAAAGCTCTTGTCAGTCGCAGGGTGAGACAAGCTGTCTATTGAGGAACAATTGAACTTGTCAATCAAACTCTAATTAAATTACAGATGGATATGATTTTTTTTCAATGCTGGCCTTGATGACAAGGGCAGGAGAAGATTGTTAAGAGAGATACGTTTTACTGAATTACTAAGTGTGTTGGGACAAACTAACTATAGTTAATTCATTTACTTGACTCGAATTGCCAAGAAGGTTTGTTTTTCGTGATTTCACAATGCCGACAACTATATTCATCATCATCTCTCTATCATATCATACCTTAATTTGCACTATTTTAGCTAACTCATAAGTACTTGGAAACGTCCATTTTTGCAGGCGTATAGTACTTAATATATGGGCAATGTCAAAACGCCGAGTCATTTTCTACATCAGACTCTCAATAAACAAAGATAGTGCACCAATTTAACTCAGATCTTTTTCCGACATGCAGCAACACCGGAATAATTTTCTCATTTGATCCGAGAAGAGATCCACTGGAGCCTCTTTCACTACTTCGTTTTCAAAGGTATTTTTCTGAAGCTACATTCTCCATTACGGCATTACCTGTTGATGTTTTTGTCAATAACAAGATGCTTTTGTTAACATGGTTGTTAGGCAGCATGTTGACAAAGAAAGATTAGGTGCAATGTCGACTTGCCGAGTGATGGAGGTTCTTGCGAAAGTCTGTGCTTGACAAATCCATGTCAATTAGATTGTAAATCCCAAGAGTAATGTAAATTAACAAACTGATAAATCCAAACACTCGTTCCCGATAACAGTCGCTACAACTGAGTTATGTAGTTTTCCTTCCCCCAACCTTTTGATTGCGCTATTCCTGTCTCTCGAATGAGATCGTTGTCCGGCCATTACGCAAAGTAATGGCAACAGCGCTGACGTCGGCTGTAGTTTGCTATTAATCAAACTTAATATTCATGATGACAAAATCATAGAATATTGCTGTCGTGTACATATGGTTGTATTGCCCTGCTGTGGGCGTGTGCAGTGGTTTAAAAAGCCATTACACCAGGAAGTGGCTGTGGGCCAGTGGCGTCTGGGGATCGGTTTCATGAAAGGGGATTCCCTCTATAAATCATAACCGCGTATCCAAAAAAAATGCATTGAGAGACGGGCAGAGAATCATGGACGTATCATTGGTGAATCGGGAGCACAGCTTCGTAATATTTTTTTTTAAACCAACCAATACACCATTAGGCATTACTATATGATTGCTTTAGCAAGACCCAATAGTCATTTGTCGCACATATTTTTAGGGAGTTATGGGGACACATCTAGCATTGACAGGATGATGTCTGGAAAATGAAATGCATTATTATAGCTTGCCTATCTCTGATCAGGAAGGATAGTATAGATTCTACCATCAAGCTCTGATGTATAGACATCTATCACTTCGCACCACGCATAAGTGCATAAAATGAACTATGGATCGTGGGACTTGAGCATATGAAGATCTACCCAGTCTGTACCATCTGTTACGCTTGCTATGATTGTGATGCATTGAAGAATACGATCCCATGATGAGTTAATCAGCCAAGGGCATTCTTTTGAAGCATTCGGCAGATAATTTCTGCATTCACTGCCTTTCAATAGCATTCCGCGATGATGAGGTCACTGCAGCTGCTGCCCTCTATTTCCCCATCGCTGAATTACAGGCAATGTCGGACAAACATGCGGTTTCGTAATGGTTTCAGGCTTTCTAACTAGGGCAGTTAGATTCAATCTGGCACATGTCCGACCGTTGGAAATACTACATAAATGCTCTGAATATTTCTCTCTCTGACTCTATGGTATCATTCATGCTAAAAACAATGCAGGGTCAAAGATAATTGACTTTGAAATAAGCTCAAATGCGTAGAAATAAGTGTCGATGTCCGACTGTCACGTGACTACAACGTCATCAATATCTTATGCAAATGACCTCGTGAGCTATAAATAGTAACTTCGCGGAATGCTATTACGTTTGTCAGTATCTTTGCTTGACCATTTTGTACCATCTGGTGAGACATTAGGGGCCAAGGCAGGAACAGTGCTGCATATAGTGATGACAACGATAACACAACAATAGGTCTCACAGGTTTCATCAGGTTTAACTTAGTTTTTTGTACTAACTGGTACATATGTATTGGCGAGAACATTTTTTAATGAAGAAGTCTCCAGGTTTGAGGGATCAATAAAGAATTATGATAAAGCTAGTATCAACTAGCCAGTTAATCTATCCACAGTTATAATAAAACAAGGATAAAATTATCATTATACTGAAGCTATACTGATCAACAAGTCGGTAATTTGTCCCAAGTCGTAAACCTTTAAGTTTGTAATTCCAAGAATTTTTAAAGACTATTCTATCAACTCTCTGTAACACGTAACTCTGATGTAGAGCTTACATACGTGGTATTAATACTTACGATATATGTAGCGTGTATTTAGATCCAAAATGGCTTTACGCAACTCACCACACGAATGACGTGCGAAATGCTGGGCGTCCCATAGTTTTGCAAATTACAGCTAAGATGATTAACCGTGTTAGGACACCGATATCTCCGCCGATATACCAGTATCATCTCGAATTAACTACATTACTGTCTACGTTATCATTGATAGTAGCGTGTGTCGTGAGTGAGCTTATGCAACGCTGGCAAACAGTTACGTACTTGTGTTATGCATTTTCAGTTTTTAATATTTTATGAAATATCTCAGAGTTTATGTGATTACACAAAGTTGATTAACTCGTTGTCACCGCGGAACTCATAACCGTGTTAACGCTATCAGGAATATCGGACGCAGTGTCTATCTGCACCAGAATTCAGATCAGTTACCGCAGCGATATATGAATCTTTTATAATACATAATGTTAGTGTATGGGGATTTTTCACCGGAAACTGGAGTGTGGGCAAATCCGACTTTTCAACGAGTCAGTCCAGTCGGGAAGCAGACGACATGACATCATCATCCGCCATCCCATAATTTGTCCGCAATACCGATCGTCCCATTACTCCCTCAGAACCACTCCAAAAAGCAATAAAACTCGTTTCTCAGTCAAGATTCGCACCATCTTCAGCCACAACTAATAATGCCTCTGTCTCGATCCTAATACTGTATACTCAATCAAAGTCTGCTGCAATGGCCTGATTTGAAACGATCTATTGGCCATTATATCAATTTACATCACCTAACCGTCCTAAGTAACATTTTCAACCATGACAGACTCTGATTGGGCAATGACTTTCTGTCCGTCACATGATCGTGTGGATGTCCAATTTCAGCAGGGCTTTCCGTGAGTGCATTTTAGAAACGATACACACTCCTGCTCTGGGAGGATGCCATTAATAATCAATCTTGAATGTATACTTCCATCTCAGCAGACCTCCTCTTTACCTGGCCAAGCCATCAACCAGTCTAATTAGAAGCGAGCTATAATGAGAGGCAAACAACCACAGATCGGGAATAATTAGCAAACAGGTTTATAAAGATCGTATCTGGAGGATCTATCAGAAAAGAAATGAATCAACATTACCCAAGTTGCCAGAATATTGCCAGTACATTGATGAACTTGGGAACATTGTCCCTACAGAGCTGCGCGTTTCGCTGCACTTGCTTAGCTTGGAACGGAATGGAATTGGGCATTAAATGCGGATGGAAAACGAAAATCATTGAGATTGATTGAGGCGTAAAACGAATTTTGTTAGAGTCGTTTTAACTGAGTGTGATTACGAATCCAAGGAGACGCATGCAGTTGAAATTTGCCCTCTCTCGTGTTCTGTGTATATGCAGCATATGAAATCATGACATTTTTAAAAGAAGTTATTCGTGAATCAGTTTCATGAATGAGATGAGAAACTTGATATAAAGAGTAAGAAGAAGCACCTCATGTGTTCAAACTATGCAATTAGTTTCTTGATCTCTGTTTTTAGATTTGATTAAAAAAGAAGGTTCTTAATTGATGAAATTAGACACAATTGGGATGTTCGTTTAACCCAATATGGCTATAACATAACGGATGGTTGCATCTCATAGCCTTGCCAGAAGGCAAGATATCCCGAAAGAATCTTCTTAATGAGGCTGAGAACCGCGTGTCAACTAATTGGCAATATACATTCCCAAAATATGATACTTTCGTATTTTTATTAATCTATCCATGATTGTGACGGAATGCAACCGGGAATCGATAGTCTTGATTGTGTTTCAAGCGCTCACCGCCCTCAAGAACAAAATAAATATGTAATCAGCGCAGTCTCATTGCCCAACGTAGACTAATCAATCACGTCTTGGCGAAGTTTTGAGGTATTGAGGTGGGACCCTGGACTTAGTTAGATCAGGGCGGCTTGGAAGCGTTTGTCCGAATCAGATCAAATTTAGGTAAGGTGCACCGTAAAGTGAGGTGCGCGATATAAGCTTATAGAAAAATGACACGTATTTCTTTAGTGGTATGGGCGGAGACTATATACTGGAAGTTCAGTATGCCCAGAGTCTTTCAAATACTAAAGACTCTGGTATGCCCAATAGTGTTTAAAGAGCTGTCGATTGACGCTCATCAGCTCGCAACTCAATATTTTTTTTGATGAATTATGTTAGTCGAGCGAATTGCGTTGGTTGAGCGGTCGAATTGATTTTCAGACTGACTAGGGCAATAGCAACATACTCTGATTTGAATACAAACGCTGGTATTACAGGTAACATATCATACACGATGGACTAAGGTACGTATTATATGGCCACATTGGCGTGTTATCTCGTTGATTTAGGGTGGCTTTCTGTCAATGAATTTGATGAATCCAAGTTTGTCTGAAATCGTGTAATGGATCAGGTATGATAAGCCGATGCTTGTCAAATATCGTGTAATGTATCAGGTATAATAATCCGATTTTTCTGATATCGTATAATGGGTGAGGTATAATAATCTACGTTTGTCTGAAACAGGTATGATAATCAGAGTTTCGTCCATGATACCAGATCAGATCGGGTATACTGATTTGTTTTGGTACTATATCAAAAGTGTATACACTGCTGGTAGTACGTAACGTGAATCTTCGTTATTGACAATCCGTTACCCGACTGGTAGCCTCCTAGACATCACATGGGTCTCGTATAACATGCTGAAGAAAAAAACGCATGAAAAACCTGCGGCGTTTATTGTTCCGTAGAGTCTCACTTTCAGTTCTGGTAGTAGGTTAAATCACCGGATTTGCATTCATATGGCGGAGAAAAACCAAGCACTCCCAGTTGGCACTGCAACGATTTATGGCAGGACGTAAACGGAAATAAAGAAGTATTGCTTTATATCGTGCTTCTGTGTGTGTTGATGCTGTAAAAAAATGTTGCTTTTTTATAAGGTAATGGATTATTGTGATGTGGAACTCCACTCTTTAATTTTATCATTTACATTAGATGGGTGTGATTACGAACAAGGAATTTTCGATCTTGTAGTGAAAGTGAAGTCCTGAAATTCAATACATATAAGCTCTATATTGTGTCAATTGTTCGGACGAAGATAACTATGCCAGAGGGTTTTTTACAACACAAGGGCAATACCTGATGGTCATTAGTGCTATCATCTTTCTCACCAGTTTGGTGAGCCGGGCTTGCCAAATAGTCACTTCCTTTAAGATAACCCAGCTTACACCAATCCATTTTAAGTTCGATTACGTCAAGTCATTGTAGATAATTCAGTCTTCATTAAACATCCCAGCAGGGGTAATGGCGTGTTTCAATTTCTGTAGCTATTTGTTGAATGCGTTTTAAATGGGATGTCATCTGAGCTATTATTTTCCGAATTCTTACGCTACTCTATCAATTACAAGCTAAGCACCTGCCTGGTTTAGATGTCAATAAGGGAATGCAAAATGAAGATACATATTCTAAGATCACTTGATGCTTGCGTTTCGTACAAGCCTCGACCACAAAACCACCACCCACCTTTAAACATGAACATTGTTTCTTCGTATCTGTTTCCCCATGATTGTATTGTCTCTTTCGTAAAGTGATTTAGCAATATAAACAGCTGAACCAGAAGCAGGTTCTCGCTTCTGATTTGGAAGTAATGAATATTAATGGTTTCCCCCATCAGTGGAGATTTCTGCGTGGGTTAACAGCTACTGTATCTATTAGGATATTTATTACCAAAGGCAATTTCTTCTTGCTGCCATTAGCTTTTGTGCAGCGCATTTGCAGGTGCAGCCGTTACGTCCTCTCAATGGAGAGTGGATGTCAAAATGTATCATTGAAAAAGAAATACTGTAATTATGATATACTTCGTTAACTAATCTTCTTCTCTTAGCTGAATCAACGTTTTCCTTCAGCGGCTTCCTTTTTGGTAACTGTTGGGTTTCCGTATAACATGGCGGCATGCACGTGCCGTCTGCTTTATGACCCAGAACCTAGACAACATCCGTATATCTTGCGAGGTATAGCTCCGAGTATCATTGTTGAGATCTGAGCTGCCTGAATGGAAATCAATTTGCGAATGGCTAATACTTACCGCAGAGGCGCCTGCCAACCTAAAGCTGATGAAAACAAGCCAGTGTCACCAGAGCACAGCATTGTCGATAGTAAATTTTAGGTACATTTTGTAACTTACACTGAACTCCGCAGAAACTGAAGGCACGATTTGCAGACCGTCAAGTAAGCAATTAGTTCTTGTAAACTATCATCTAGTTCAACCTGTGGTCAGCCGAAGTATGATATATCTATTGCTGGCCGTAAAGCTGCACAGTGCGATGGTTTGCGTTTATAAAACGTACTTTGAAGGCGATGTAATCTTGTTTTTACCAATCAGTTAATATCCTCGGTTAAGGTGGAACATAATAGTGTCGCCCCTGTTTCATCTTTATAACTAGCAATATACGCCAATATAACATACACGGTAAGGACGTTGCATCTTGCTTGCTGTTGTCGTCATTATTACGCTACCATCATGGCGACAAATCTACTGCTAATCATAATTCCCGTGTATTCATCTCCCGGGTGTTATTGTCAGCACTTCTCTAATGAGTCTAATGCAGGCATCATGATGACCCTTTGATGATCAACACTTTGGCGAGAAACATACAAACAGCAGTAATTTATATAAGTAATGGTGTGTTACAATGCAGTCTCTTTGCCAAATGAGAGAATCGGAGATTCGTTGATCACCGTAAACAAACATTTTCTGTCGTACATGATCAGGATCGCAGGACGGAGCGGTTGAAATCGCTCGTGTGCTGGTCGCTTTACATTATCGTCCTACATCCGAGGGTGTTGCAAACTTCATTATTTTTCCTCCATCTTGGAAAACACCCGCGTATTGCTATATCGAGAATGCTAACAAAGTTTTGTGACATGATTATCACGCCCTGTTGTCTTGGCACAACAATTCATTTGTAGGTGAGGCCAATTATGTCATGTCATTTAGCGTACAGTTTGTTGCAAGATATCAGTATATTAAGAGATTCCGTGATGTCAATAAGGGAATTTCTATCTGACGTCAACCATTATTAGGGAAATGCATTTGCATACATCTTCGTCACGTTTTGTTAACTGCGAGGTCGTAAACAAGAAGTGTAAGTGCTCATAATATCTATATATAGTAACAGACCTCCCGTTTATGGCCGCTTTTAATGAGGAATAGGTCATCTGGTAATAAACGTGCGTGAGGCGTATCTTTCGGTTATCTATTTGGAAAAGGTGATTCCAGCAATGATGCTGTGTTGTTAAGAAACCTGTTTGAGAGACCTGCCCCAATAGCATTCCGCGACGTTACTATTTATAGCTCACAAGGTCATTTGAATAAGATATTCATGACGTTTTAGTCACGTGACTGTCGGACATCGACACTTATTTCTACGCATTTGAGCTTATTTCAAAGTCAATTATCTTTGACCCTGCATTGTTTTTAGCATGAATGATACCATAGAGTCAGAGAGAGAAATATTCAGAATAATTATGTAGTATTTCCAACACTCGGACATGTGCCAGATTGAATCTAACTGCCCTAGTTAGAAAGCCTGAATCCATTACGAAACCGCATGTTTGTCCGACATTGCCTGTAATTCAGCGATGGGGAAATAGAGGGCAGCAGCTGCAGTGACGTCATCTTCGCGGAATGCTATTTCATAAAGGTTTACGGACAAGACACAATACTTGGATAACACGATCGACTGAGACTTCGAACTCCCAAATCGCTCAATTCAAATCCATTTATTTGGATTGGTATCAAAAAGTTTGACAGAATTCTTCTCCTAGATTGCTTGTCATTTGCATCGTGTTTGGTTGGACAGGCTTAAGTGCAAGCTCTTCTATTTTTTCTCTACTTTTCGATAGTTTCTGAATAAAGTGTTCGCTTGAACTGAACGCGCCACTTAGAATGAAAGAGGCAGAATGTTCGATGGGTTCGATGACATAAACATTCGGGTATAAGTCTCGCTTAACGTATCCGCGCTAAATCGAAGATCGGGGCTTTTTTCCCTTGATTGCTTTGCATAATCCATACTGGTTTTGTTCAGGATAACTAAACTTTCATTATGAAAATCTGCATTGGGTTTCATCGTCTCTTGATTAACTTTGGCGAGTTGTATTCATCTTGGAATTTTGTTTCATAGTTGTTGACTACGCTATGGCTTAGTGTTATTATTTGGCGCTCACGATTACTTTAAGGTTAGTTTAATCATTGTCGAATTGTTTGCTATAGTCGACAGAAGTGTATTCAAATCATTGCACCTTCCAAAGGTCTGAATCCGCCACTGGTATCATAACGTCATACAATATCACCCGCCTTATTGATGTCGGAAGGTGTCATCATCCGGATCTAATAATTCCGTGGGCACTACAAGAAATCCTTGAAATAATCCCCAATTAGAGCGAGAGCTATCAACCCGCCATGGACCTTTACCCTTATCAATATCAGTCCTTGTCGTACAATGGAATGACTTGCAAATGGCACGCGAACCCAATGCGACCGGGCTTTGGCCATTTTCAAGTGAGTAGATTCTGTGACAGATTTCGCAACGTTTATACGTACGATGAAGTACGATGTACAAAGGTGGTGACATCAGGTCCGGCACGAATTCATTTACGAAAGACTCGTATGTTGGCTTTGATACTTAGAAGCATTAATGATTCAGAGACCACTTCAAAGTCGTCGTCGAAAGAAGATAGCTAAACATACTTCGTACTTCGTCGTAGCTCTTCGTAAGGGTTGTGTAACCTGCCTAATGTATCCTCACATCAATTCCTGATAAAAGGATACCACCAAAAGCCATTTTCCAGGAAGACTTCCAATGACATACCATCCCACACTATAACTTGTCGATATTAACAGACCAGCTAAACCAGTCACGGACGCCACCCTGACCGTGGCATGATATTTCCTTGTGGTGATTAGCTCCGCCCGAGCTTCCGAATACGAATCGCGACCGGCCAGGTCCCGAGTAAGACCAGGGCTAAAGATCGGTCTTAGCCAAACGCTCTTCAAATATCATCACGCAAGAAAAATAGATTGTGTGATATAAGGGTGGATCAGCAACATAATCGTTAAGGCTTAGAATGCAGATGTAAATAATCACACAGGAATACTATCAAACAGGCATTAGACACTACTCCACAAGTTCATCATTTCTTTCCCAATGGTGTATATTGGGATTCAGAAACCGTTTGACCCCAGAGTGTTTATTTCATGAGGAGTAAGGAAATTAAACAAACGAACAGATCGACTGAGTCTTCTTGATGAAAACACTTGCTGTGTTAGCACCAATCTTTCGATATCTCCGTATCATCAGCACTGATGAATGATTCAGGTGCGAAGTACAGAAAAATGTAGAGCAGCATCGTCATTATACATATACATTTGGCCGGGTTTATTTGGCAAGCCGCTCGCCGAACAGGCATCTTTTTTTGTCCTGTTTGGAGAGCCGCTTGCCAAACAGCACTAAAAATCCACCCGTTCGGCCAGCCGGGCTTGCCAAACAGGTAAAAAATCTACCCTGTTTGGCGAGCTGGAGACTTTACTTTAATATTAATGAGTTCGGCTCTCCATTCAGGACAAGAAAACGTCGCTGTTTGGTAAGCCGGGCTTGCCAAATAGTCACTTCCTATACATTTATCATGATTGTCTGATTTGGTTATAGAGATACCCTTTTCATGATCATCACCATCAAGCTTATGTAAGTTATGACAGCTCATTTTAACTCTCGGCCTTGTCGTTCATTGCGTCCCTAGACATGAGAATAGTGTATTCTCTCCGAAGATTTTCTGATGTTTTAAGTCTGTTTCATCAACTTTCATCACAAATAAACAATTCAATTACTTCATGGTATTGTATCACCAAAATCAACAAATAGGCCATCACCTATACCGAGAGCATTGTCAATTCACAGCATGCAGACGTCGTCAATTACATGTAATAAAGATACCATAAGGCCTGTGTAGAAGTAAAAAATATCCCCCTGGAAAAAGTTTCCGACTCTAAAGTATCCTGACGAATTATCTGGTATATGGTTAAGTAGAAGCCATGACCGTCAATAGCTCAGATACCCCCGTACTCCCCGTTAACATAGCCATTTACAGTATACAGTCAGTTAACATTCTATTTAACGCAGATTTGTCTAGTCTATTGAAATTTCTTCCGTTCAGGAGAGAGACAGCTACGCAGCTAACTCAGTGATGCATCGCCGTCAATATTTATGATGAAAACACCAATCAGCCTTCGCTCATACTTCTGATTAACTTCATTTTAAATACTAGTATAGTAGATTGCATCCCTAACATAAAATGGCGATTGGCGTATACTGTTCTTAATAACAGCACGCTCTCGTTTTATCTGAACCATTTTTTCCTCACTCGTCGTAATGAAGTACATCTGTAATAAGATCTGCTGAACTCTTATCTGCAAGTGCAAGATAGTTTTAGGTAACATGAAAACAGCGAGGTATCAATATTTATTCTAAAGGGCTCGAAGAATAAAAGTTTTCATCAAAATTTAAAACTAACAGTCTTTTGTTGCGACAGCTGCGGTCAAAACGAGCCTTAACGTATTTGCTATTACAAGTATTGATGTACTGTGAGAAAGGTATTTTAGAATAAAAAATCTTGATTATATGAATCTTCCGCAACAAGATCTAGGCGTGCTATGTTCGTTTACAAAACAACTGCGATTGCTTGTCGGACATTTTTAAAGCAAGGGGAAACAAGGAAAATAAAGGACAACCATAATCAATCATATTATGTCTGCAAAAAACAGTTATCAGAACGGTTCCCCATCTATCATAGTCATGTAAATAATTAAAGATGACAAGACCACTTGCGAGAGAACCTGCGAGCCTGCGGTCAGCGACAGTATGCGTAGGTTTTCCCCTTCATTCATTGCACTCCGGGTCGCACCATTCAAGCTATGCATGCGGATGACGTAGATGACGCCAGACGCCGTATTCAAATATCATGAATTGCGCCGTCCTTTCCGCGTTTCCCTTTACATAAAATGCCTCGGCGACGGATTGTCAGACACGAACCGTTTCTGTTGGAGAGCCTGGGTTGCTAGTCAATTAGTGATTTGAGCATTCAGCTGCCGGATAATGCATCGTACCGATCTGGTAACGACCGCACATGGGAATTGCGTTATTATGTAGGAAATGTTTTCGAAAAAAATATCATTTCTTTCGGAATCACGACTCCAATTATACTGTCGGATCGTTTCCATACCAGGATTGTTGGGGAGGCGGTGGAATTTTAGGTAATTGTTATTGCAGAGATTTGTAATTTCCTGTTTTGGATCAATGTATACTATACTGATACAGATCGAATTTAGCTGTGACAGTTTTAAGATTGAATTTCGATATGATCTCTTTAGGGTCATGAGCCTAGAAATTATCTAAATGAAGTATGAACTGCCCAGCAATGTTATATTGATGATTTTCCCTTCATATTTCTTGGCAGAAGTGCTTACAGATTCCTCGCCGTATATAAGATGGCACAATGTACAAAATGTAATTAAAACATGATTCCCACAAAAAATAAGCAACGTTTGCTTGAAAACAACTACATGTACTTTCAAGGAGCTGTCCCACATATTACAGTTATCAAAATGCATATAAAATGGAAAAAACGTCAAACACTTTCAGAACAGTAGTCGCCTATTAAAACAGGAGATAAAGAACACTGGGAAGCATATTGAAGAAATAGTCCGCCTTTAATGTCTATTTGCTGAATTAAAGTTGACTAATTCTATCTATACCATCTGAACTAAAGCGAAAAAGTTTTCCTTCTAAAATATCTTGTCTTTAAAAGAAAAAGCCAATTTCTACCATGTTGTCTATAGAAACAAATCTTTAAACAAGCAATTAAGTGAGTTTGTGGTAGGAATCGCGCAGATGCGCGGTGAAATCGAACCATTAAAACAAGACAGAACCCCAGGCAATAAAAGTTTAACTTGTTTCAAGCCGATTAGTTTTTTAAACGAAGCTTGGTTGAATCTGTGTGTTTACCTGCCTCTTGTGGTTCTCACCAGCAGGTAATGAAAACTCACCATGGAAGCAACACATGGAGGGTCACTAATGCAGTATACTTGTACTAGGTGTTGCATGAAACATTTGAACATTTTGATTTCTCATATCTCCTTTCAAGATGTACGAACTTCAATAATAGTATCACAGACATTAAACACCCGAAAGTGACCCAACCATATTTTCCGAAAAAAATCACAGTGTTATAATTTTATTGTAGTCGTCTTCTAAAGTTGTGAGATTTTAGAAGCCGAATGTGTGGAATGTGTTCCAAAACACCTAGTAAATTGTTTTCTATGCAGTGCGTGATGATGTGCTAATGAACATTCCAATATATAATTGCTCTCATAATTGTACAATTCTCCTGTGGGCAATTTGGCTTGCCTATGAGATGAAATACATTTCATAATGTGTTTTTGGATATAATTTTTTGGAGGTGAAAAACTATCATAATCAAATTGTATAACCTGTTAAAAATAGAGTAGCATAGCTGAAGTGCATTATTGCACCCAAGCGTATGTAATTATTGGATTTTTTAGGTTTGGTACACAGCTCTCAGGCTTTTCGACTAACAGCTTAATGTTAATAGATGTTTGTAAAAAATAGGCGAAGCAAGTTTTATTATCTGAAAACCAGATTTTGATATTCATTGGATAAAAAAATTCGTAAACATCCATTGGATAGAAAGTTGGGCGTATAAAAAATTGATATGCGATTTCCTTCTCTTCGCTGGCTATTCCAGGGTAGATGCATTGGATGGTTTCCTCAATCCATTCTTATCCAGGCTTGAGTTGACAACAGTCGCGTAATACATGACAGGTGACATCGTGAATCGTATGTGGCTTACAGAATAATGACAAATATCTTTGATTGTATTTTCTCAAGTCACATTCGTATCGTGATAGAGTTTTGATTTCCTTGAGCAGGTGAGATGCGCTCGAGAACCTGAATAACAAGCAGTAGGCTATACAAGAGCTAGCAAATATGAATTTCCGCGCAGAAAATGTAACTTACTACCATTGGTCATACACCACTTTTTGGTGCTTGACATATAATAAGATTGTCGAAGACATTCCCAGAAATAATAATCACAAGCAATGCATTAACAGAAAAAAACTTCTCCGATATAACGATGGTATGAAATTTCATCTCCATGTACTTTTTATCCATTTCCGTTGTTATTGTAGTGCAAGAGTGATAAACCTGGCTGGAGATCTTCGGAATATCTAATGTCTGATCCGTTTTCCAATAAGTTGGCTCACTTTTCTATCGGCGAGCAGGCGGGTGATTATCTTTCAGTGAACGCATCCTTAACCAATGCTGTGTGCAAGGAGTGGCGTTGGGTAAAAACGAAGTTCAATTCAGGACCAAATACGCTTGTTGTTTGAAATTTACTGAAGCAAGCACGCAGTTGGTTTTCAAAACACCTGTCCACTTACCGGGGAAAAGGTCAGATTTCTAGAAATCTACTTCTAATGGTCAAATTAATATTTCTCTTCTCTTTCCTCAGAGTCTTCCTCTTGGCGCATAGACGGTCTGATACAATTTGATGCTATTCTGGTTTCTGTTCATGCAGTTCGCCAAATAACAACAAAATAAATACCCGCATGCATAAGAGCAGCAGAAGATGGATAAAACATCTAGAATATAAGCGGCTTTATTGCCGTTAAATGTACATGTAATTCTTACATACATGTACTCACAGAATTGATTCACTGACCAACCGTGTGAAAATGGAACGGTGTATAGTAACTTTGGTAATAGGGGTTTCGGTCGTCACCTCACCCCTACCATGCCAATGACGATGGTCCGATTCTAATTGCGTTCCGCTGAAGCAGAATAAAGCGGAAGAACGCGTAGTCACTTGCATCACCACACTGATACTCTACGCCGAAATGGTTTACCCGTTTCCTCAATCTACAAGTTGTCAACATTTGAAAATTGAATTGTGGCTAACCTTAATTGAAACGCATGTTTAACGAGATAAATCGGTATTGATCGAAATAGTTGATTTTATCACGACAGCTTTAACGGCTCAGCGAAAGCTTTTTTCGTGACTTACTCACTGGTAGGGTTCTTGAACGATATAAGGCTGATCTGTTCCGCACAGGTAATGTCATAGGATATCATAGGATAGTGTTTTTTTTACAAGACATGTAACATACGGAAGTGATGATACTTTCGGTGGTAGAACGATGTCCTGGTTGGAAAGAATTCAATATTGTTTTGCCATTAAACATATCGGGTGGGCCACAAAAACGGGTACACGGGTATTTTTCGACTACTCCTTTTATCTGTTATTGCGGCTTTTCCTCTTCTTCTGTTGGCTGGTAAACTGCTCATCACTTAGGCCTGCCGGCTATGTGTGCGATGTTCTGATGCATTAAATCAACCTGTTTATGTGAGCAAAACAGTCAGCTTTATCCTCATCTTCAAGCAAATCTCAATTACCGCCTCACCTTGAATAACCGAAGGTGGAAAATTAAGTTCAATTGCCACTTAGATATTCGAGGCAGATGGGATATCGACTACCTCAGCTGCCAGTTGGCCTCGCCACGACCGCAAACTGAAGCTTCGACATGGCAATCAGTTAAGGTTAGAGTCGCCCCCTCACATTTCATCGAACTCCGACATCGGATGTCAATCAGCCATCGAACTCGTTTAGATCACGGTAGCACAGGTTGACAGCGCCGGTCATATCAGTTGAATCGACTTCATCAGCAGAGTTGGGCAGGTCACTATCAATGAATACTTATTAGGTTTACTGGCGGATGTTGAGATGCTATTGATCCTACATGACCAGCTTAACCTGCAAGTGAAAGAGTTGAAGAGTTTAAGGATGTCAATCAAAATCATTTTAAGGTATCATAGTGTGTGTTACCTGGCAACACTCATCGAGACAAATAGATAGGTATATCACTGATAATTGGCACCCAACACCTCATAATTTGGAAGGTAATATGTTTTTACTGGGAAAGCTATTAGAATGTATATTACAACTTGTCGGCAGGTGATCATTCATCAAATGATGAGCTCTCCACGAGTTCAAAAGTTTGTATTTGAGTGACAACTCATAGCATGCCGTGAAGCGTCAGGGGCGTATCCGTCAAACATCAGAGTTCCAAACATTCATAGAGTGAATATAACTTACATTTCCTTAGAGGACACTCATATCAAAATTGCTAAGAATCTGAAGAATAAGTCAGGATGTCAACTCGAAGGCACGGTAAGAGCATATGCCCTTCGTAAGCCATAAACGGTCATCATTACATTCAAACAAATATCAGTTCTCAAAATCTCAACAGAACGTAGATTATACGAGACTTCACCTTCGCGAGATTTGAGTGGGAAGAGATGTTGCCATTTTCCTTCATTGTCAAAAGCACAACATCCGATTAAACCTTCAAAGGATTTTTATCGATTATTGAAAAATTCCTCTTTGATCAGAACCAAGTTCTGCTTTACCTTAGAAGCTCAACTGCCTTTGTTGTCTTTTGCAGATGGTGGACTGCTTCATGGAAAAGGCATTCCGTAATAAAATCTCCCATTGGTTGATTTGGAGCTTTTTGGTTCACATCAGCGAATCAGAGCGTGGGTTATTTTTTCACTGCACACTTTGTTGTTTCTGTCATCTGTGAGATTTCTTTATGGGATTTTGAGAGAAGCTTTTTATGTCATTAATGGCTGATAAATAGCTTGTTGTAATCATGTTATGCTTTGGGCAGGAAGGCCGGCGCGTAATCGATGGTAATCATGAAGGGCTATTCTGCCTTGGGAAGAATCTTCCCAATTAGTTTATCTTCTCGTAGATTTATTGGCGGTCATTGACTGCAGAGAAAGAGTCTTCAACAGGAATCTAACAGTTTGGTATTGAAGTTAAATCAAATAATGTCAGCTTTTTAGCAAGCTTTGGGTTCTTTTTTGTTCAAATTTCAGAACACAGATGTCAATTTAATTACAAAAATGAATTTGATATGAACATCATTTTCAGCCTACACGAACTCATACGTTTTCACCACCACATTGATATACACGCGATGTACACAATTAATGTACATGTGATGTATACAATAATATCGATACGAATCGGGTAAACAAGTGATTGGCTTTCACTGCAAACTGTCTAGAGATTGCACCAGTTGCGGAATACTAATTTCGATCTCGCTCTATGATCCGCTGGTCAGTTGGCAGGTCAACCTTCTTTCAGAATTTCCGTAATTGGTTTTGCTACAGGGTTATAAGTTTTAATACGCGAACATCCCCTCCTGGGGCTTGAACGGCAAGAATTCTTCCACGACATTCTTGCAAAATCGAATTCCGCTAGTCCTGGGGATATGCAAGTGCCAGTTGTTAGAACGATTTGAAGAGAGAATCTACGTTGTGTTCTATAGACCGAGTCACGCAAATAGGACGCGTGACTATTACACATACGTCATTTTGTACTTTCAATTTGTTGACTCTAAATATTTTTTTTTTCATGCTATGATAAAGAAGAGATAAGTCGGTTGATATATTGCACAAAACTATATCACTGATCTCGTAGAACTGATTTCGTCGTGCATTCGAAAGAATTTCCAGCTCAAACTACAGCACAGTAAGTTGATTAACCAGTTATGATAGTAAGCACATCTGAAAACTGCCACAAGACACTAAACTTGATCTCGGAAGAAAGTCTCTCGCAACTAAGGATATAATCCATCCTAATGATGTTAGGCACAGCTGGCCCGCTTCCCAGTCATTTAGTAATAACAATAAAGAGCTGACAGTTGCCGAGCTACTATGAGGATCACATTCTGCATTTACATTTAATGACCAGATCATGGCATGGTATCGGTACTGAGATTGGTGAAGGCCAGTTGGCAGTCAGACAACAAACCCGTAATGAGCCAAAACAATCCAAACTCTCTCCGTATGATCTGTAGGCCGAATGATGTCATGCCTCGGGGATTGATTGAGTCAGTTCTGTCTTGTGCGCACCTTATTTTCGGTCGCCTTCAATTTTGATTGAGCCAGTCATTGTCTTGTAGCGCACACAATTTCTTCAGTTCCCTTCAACTGAGTCTCAATTCATGCCCACAAGCAGTGAGACGAACCGACCATGATTGATGTTTTGTTCGGTCTGTACGAAGTTGATCTAATAAACGGACCAAAGAGAGTTACCAAAATTATATTACAGTCGAAATTCGAGTCATTCAAAGCAGTTTTCTTACAGAATATCATCTGGTAACGGTATTTTCAGTTCTATCCATACCTCACAGTTGATTTAATCCCATAATAAGTTAATGTCATCACCACGATCGTGTATTTCGACAACCATTGTACAGAAGCTTTCCCATCCCTAACATGATTTTCCCATTTCCAACACGTGACACTCTGGTTCCGATCTTGATAGCGCCACATGTGTTACACTGGAGGGTGTGGATGGAAGAAAGGGCTCAAATGGTTGATAGGAAATAGAGTCATTGATCACTATGTGTGATACCATTAACAACATGTTGGATACTTGGTACGGGTTCCGTGTCGCGGCCTGTTCAAATTGATAGGAACGTACATGTACATTGTACTTACAAAACTTATGTGTCGGCACATGAGTAAGTTGCTATTTTTGGCTTTCCTGATGTCACTTATTGGGCACGCAAATGTCCCATATAAGTGGACAGTATAGCTTACGGTCAGTGGTCTCTTCCTCTGACGTCTGGCCTCTGGCCGAAGCAGGGCATTAGAGCAGTACTAGTAACCCCCATGTCGCGTGACTTTAGAGCAAGCAAATTGCTAATCTTGCGTAGGAGGAGGAATTACATGTACTTACGGAGAATAGCTCTTCCACGTGTGCAGCGAATGATAAAATGACGATGAGGTCAGTATGGACCTTTCTTTTCTTTTTCATGTTTTTTCTTTGTTAATTTTAGTTTCTGAAAGCGCGTATAACATATGTGTATAATGTAAAGACTGATATTTACAACTGATTACTCGCACTAGCAAAGCAATCAACAAAGTAATGATGAGTTAGTATGTAGGCCTATCAGTTCGCGGCAATATCCTGGGGCAACACGACATCCCACCGCAATAATAACATGGCTTGTAATGTAGTTTGCATGATAATTGGATTTGATTGATATTGCAGCATCTGCTGACAGGTCTGTGTATCGTCACCACTTTCTGTTTGGAGATGGCGGGACTCTCTTGACGCCCATTTACAACACTGCATGCATGGTCCCAACTAAAATTACTATTTTCGGCTGTCGATCATTTTATACCAAAAAGGCACAATGAAATTTCTCAATCAGTGTTTCATTTACTAGGAACGTTATCAACGAAGTTGAGATTTTGTCACGGAACAGTAGTATTCATTTGGCAATCAATTATTTAACAAGATTGCTCTGGCTGTTACAGAAAGACTCTGGTCCAACATCCGCAAAGTCGATGTCTAATGCCATTACGGTACTGTGGATGGGACAGAATTATCCCTTTGCCTCGGTTTGCGTGGTTCTACAAGAAACTATCGGCTAAACGTACCAATGTAATCGATCATGCTCAGCCGATCTGACTTATTCATGATGTTATTGATGTGTATGTAACAACTGCATAATATGTAAAGATGTATCATTGACAGAGACAAGATGGTCACGTTATGTAGCCACAATGATTACCCTTGGGAGATGAGCTGTCGTGATAAAAAAATGGCGAAAGGGCTCGTCATTTGTCATTTGTGTTATTTGTAACAATATATATTTATAGAGAAAGATGGTCATTTTATATGCTATTAGGTATACTAGTATTATATCATTTATCGGCAATTCCAAACACTGGGGTGACGATGAAGTCAAGTTGCTCAGTTCCTTCGACGTGCCATGCTTTATGACGGCGTCCAACACCATTATCGAATCTGTCGACAGAGGTGTGCTGATGGGAACACTTCTTCCCGACAAAAAAATGGTTTTACACATTTTCAAAATTTTCAACGATTGACCTTCTGCATAAGATTAAGATGCCACTGTGTTACGTTGTCCAGGAAAGTTGAGCCAAATAGCGACGAGGCCATATCAAATGGTTTTAGAATACATGTAGATGCTTGAGACCTGATACGTGTCGCCTTCAGAAATCATGCCCCACCTTACTTTTTTGGCTGCTCCAGTTCTCTGGTCCAATTGGCGGAATGACCGCAAATAAAACACAAACTTGCCAATAGAATTACTTTATCGGATTATTTCAGTCACGCAGTGGCCGAGATTTTTCCGTGTTTCTTATCTGTCACTTCCGCGCAGTGGGCTGCGTACTATTGATCCAGGTGACAGGTATGGATGCTTTTGCTACTGTACCTTGCGGTAACAATAGACTTATACTATTTTTGCTATACTATTTTCCAGTGGTTAATCAGCATACCATCCCAACACCGACAACGAAGACGGATATTTGGTGATACTGACACTGGCAAAATTCCTCACTTGTCACAATATTGTTTCAGTGATTCCTGCCTGTCTGATTTAATTGTTGTCCCTTGCTTTCAGGTGTCTCCCGTTCTCTTTGGCAGAGTTTACAGAGCTTTTGGGTAAGTGCATTTTCCTGTTTTAATAACGGATGGACGATGCAATTGTGCCTCTGCACGAATAAAAAATCAGTGCAAATGTTCCCCTGCCTTTCCCTATCCCATTTTGTCATTGGCGGACAGCGTTATCGCCTTTATGACAAGGCGGACACCGCACGTTGTACATAAAAAATCAAGATCAGTTTTCTTGCAGCTGTTTCTTTTGAACATTATCCTGTTCTTGGATCTTTTCGACGAAGATTACTAAAACCCCGTTATTTTTTGACCAAATCCTCTACTTTATCATGTCAGTAGCGCTCTACTGGGCGTTGGCAGCAGATTTGTTGGGGTTTTTTCTTCTTATGTTTTCAAGCAATGCAAAGCTATGGTAAAGACGTTTACAAATGACTGAAATTTCGTCGAATCTTATTGTTCGATTCGGAATTGAGGTAGATAGTATAGCCACAAATTTCATTGTGGTGAATCGCGTGACAGACTTTGGAGTTTTCGCAAACCTCCCGAAAAGCAACGCGAACGCCTATCCCATTGTTCGACAGAGTTATCGGGAGATCGAACAATGGGATAGCTAGGCGTTATCGTTGGCGTTTCGGAGATTTGCAAAAACTCCCCATTGTAAGTTGTTCTACTTGGTTCGCTTCAATGAACCACAATGGCATTGGGACATGCGTACGTTGGTCATAGGGAGACAGGCAGCCGACACTTCACCCCTTTCAGGTAATAACCATGGCCCGATTCCTTTGTGTCCCGTTGGAGAAGATCCAAGCGGAACAATTTACAGTGCCTAGTCAGCACGCGAACCGAGCACCGCACTAGGCTGCTATTAAACTTTTTCGTCCACGAAGTGCAATATCATATTACCGGATGCAGGTACATGTATGGGTATCATAATTATTGATACACTCATGCGCCATCGCGTAAACTACGTCGTAACGTGACTGCCGACACAAGCCGCCATTTTGGGTCCGCTACTCCGCGATTTGTGGAGTGGATCGCAGGTGCAAGAAGATACCAGAATCGGCCTAGATCTAACTGATACACAAAACTTATGTCTACACTACATGTAGTTATGTTGAGCAGGATTAATGTGTGTTTTCTGTAGGTTTTGTGGTGACAGATCGATCACTGATTGATCTGCGCTTTTGATATCGTCACGCACCTGTGAAACACCGGGGACCTCATGTGTTATGGAAGCCCGAGTACTGACAGTGGCAATATCCTCAATCTGCTTGGAGACTGGTGTTTTTCTAACAGATATATACGGTATTTAGTCCAGTCAAGATCTATATATACATACGCATGTGCATTATTGGTGTTATAACGTACAGAAGATATATATAAGATATATAAGTTGTAATATACTTCGCTACAACTGTCACTCAACGGAGTCTCACGAATTGTGGATGTTCTTGTACAGATAAGTATATGCGATCATTACATATCAATCCAGGTAACTTCCAACATCCAATCGACGTGATCATAATCTCGTTTAGCTCGCAGCAGTCTCGGTGGGTAAAGAGAAATCGGTCTACATTTAAAGAAAAGGACGATGGGCGACACAATAGAACTAACAAAAGTCAGTTCATTCTTCATTGTTTTAGGTGCGTAAGGTCATGCATAGCGTCATACTTTCATAACGTTGTACCCCTTCAAACACTAACATAGTAGGGTCCCATGGTGTTGTAATTGAAAGCGATAGATTTATGCCACGGCCAAGCTCAGTGACAGCTACAGTCAGGCATCAGAAAATATCAGTATACGACCTATCCATCCAGACGAGGACTTCTTGCATCATTACGTCTTATTTGCTGGGTCGGGCTCACCGATGGACGCCGTTGATTATCGCCCATCAAACCTCTTTCATTATCCGATGTTCAGTTTGACGTCCCCACAGATCGGCATGGTATTAGATGCTGCGAGAACTAAAAACGAGAATTGGTGGTACGCGATTTTTCATTGGCAGGGAGAGCAAACTCCAGGATTCAAGTCGCCAAATGCACGCCGTCGGCAGAGTTCGTCTTGTTGTATAATGACTTGATATCTGAACCATGATGCCCGGCCCAGGTTATGATCTGATGAGATGATGATGATGTACGCTTACAAAGTCGCTGTAGTCCAATTTCCAATTCAAACTCCTGCCTATACTCCGTGCAATTGTAATGTTTGGATCATAAGTCTTCGTTAGCAGTCGGCGCGGGCAGACTCTCATTTAATAGACGGTTTCTTAAAGGATGCTGTCTTTCAAATGAGACTCGGGCAGCGTTGAAAGCTACCATGGCTGGGACATATTGCATGCAGTATTCTTGATCGTGTAAGTTATTGCCAAGAGTTCGATTGATATTTGCGTCCGTTCATTCGATGATTATCGATTACCTATCAAGTAGGTTGCATTTTTATATGTCAACAGGGACTGGACGGGGGCGCAGTGACACTTGGAAAAAGAGGTTGGTTCAAATCCCGATCCAATTTACCGATTCAGCCTTCCGAATCACCTTCGCCTTTCAATAAAATTTCATGTTGACCTCCGCTTAACGCGTCCTTTCATATTCAACTCCGTTAAGGGCCCAGTTCCTGCATGACGTTAAGGATACATATGGTACCGGTGCATGGAAAAATCGTTCTTGCTTAATTAATTTACATCTTGGTATGCGTCGCAAATCAATGAGAACAGAGCGACATTTTAATTCTAAAATGCACTTAGTTAAACATTCAATGTCATTGCGGACGACGAATGATGCGAGTTCGCTTCGACTTTTGCAGTTGTAGTATTTCTTTCCGAAAACAAAACCTGAAGGTGAAGGAGAAATATTAGCCCTCACGTAAAGTTGTTGCCCAGCGCACGTTTTCTTGTCCTACCTACGTCCTCCCAGGATGATAAAAATGGTCGGCTTAACGGGTACTATCCGAATGTGAATTAGTAGGTGCCTTATTTGATTTAAACTCGACTAAGCTCCCGACATAATTTCCTTGATGAAAACACGAATATTGGTGAAATCGAACGCTTTTGGGCGTTAACATTGAGAGCCGTCGCTACATACTATGAAACCTTGACACTTTACAAACATACATTACCTTCCTTTCCTTGATGTAAGCATTGTGTCAAAATAATGTGACAGAGAGTTTTGAATTCGTGGAAGAATTGGGCCTGATTTCTCATCAATGCATTAAAAACATGATGAAATACTGACCAGCTTGGAATAATTTCCAAAACCCTTACATGCAGATTAAGAACGGAAAAAACCGCTTTGCGCTGCGCGTCCGTTCAGCGGGAAAAGTCAGCTTAAGTTTTCCATTACTTAAATGGATAACTACAAATGACAAAAATGTCTTCCTTCTAGGATAATTGAAATATTTTGAATTGCAATAAACACTGCACTTGAAAGGTTTGTAGCCATTAGGCTGCATGAAACTCACACCTCATGTCCAAAACTGCCTCGCAATACTGGGGAAAATTAGTCGTTCGAGAACGGCATTGGCGTGATACCACGGGTAGCGGCACATGGTGACAAACAGGGGTATTATCCTCCTGGCCAGGTCAATACCACGCCAAAATTGTTCCTTTAAGATGTTGCGTTGAGAGGATGATGTAATTAACCAAATATTGCTCAGGTTGTTACAATATGCTCAATTTCATCAGAAAGAATCCGTCGGTGTTTTGCCGATTATCACAAATCTCCTATCTATCGTCTCATCACTTCACACCTCAACGATCACACCGCTTCTGTGCAGATGCCTGCTTAGAATTATAACAAATAATGCGTTCTCACCATGCGGTCTTCCAACTGGAATTTTTATGAAATATATACAAATATTAGAGAGTTCATTTTAGGCATATTTGTGAAGGTTACAGCAAATCTCGACAGGAAAAATATCTCTTTAAGACGTGTACTAGTCCAGTGAAAAAAAAAAAAAAAAAATTTGGACTCAGAAATGTTTACTTGTTTGATCCCAAAATAAGGTCCAATACTAAAATCGACCTGTTAAAACTCGAGTGTTCCGTGCTTTATCTAAACTGACCTAATGCAAAAGCCATAAGGACAGTAAATTACAGTGACTATGGAACGAGGTGTTTTGACTGATCAGTAAAGAATCATCGATGTGATATTCTTACCAGTTGCACTCAAAAGCGAACTGACATCACGGAGATTAAAAATATAGGGAAACATGGCAAAATAGAGGAGTTGTCCACGGAATGGTTGGACCTCAGATAGTTTCTTACACATGCCGAAGGTAAGGTGGGGGTGACAATTCGAACAGCATGAATAATCTTTTGTAGTATATAGATGCGTGCGTTTAATTTCTTTTCCATTCAGGTACAGACTTTGATCATACGTTTTCATATCGACTGTGGTAATAATAGTATTCCAGCCCTTGTTTATGCCTGAAAGGGAGTAATAAGATATTAAACGTTGTTTCCCTTTTTTTAAGAATAGATATACGGCGATACATGCCGATTTAATGGTGAGCGTAATGCATCCCCTCCGATGGTTGTGAGTGAAGATGCAGTATTCGGTTTTTCTTTTTTTACGTACAAGCCTTACAAAAATGACAAAAGTCATTTTTTGGTGCATTCTCATGGCCGGTAAGTATTCTAGAGGACGAACTATGCCATTCAACGTAATGGCCATGCCATACTTAGCCGACCTTTCGTAGGTTGCACTTCCTTGAAAGTTCGTAATTCTGCATTGAATGAGATGACATGCAGACTACACAACTCGAATCGATTTTAAGCCATCCTTCAAACATCAATTGACATAACTTTTTCCCATATCTCACTCGTACCTAATTATTTGCGCATCAATCTTTGGCAGATCATGACTATGATCGTTTCAGGGTTTGGGGGTCTAAAGATTTTTTGTCCATCCCCCACGTTTCAGGGCTAAGGGGGTTAATTTGATGGCCAAAATCATACCAGATAACAGATCAGGCTCAAAGTTCATCAGAATGTTCGCAAGAAAAAGCTTTAATTCATGATATCAGAGGAACTTCATTCTGATTGCACAGATATCCGCCCTGAGACCATGAATGTTTTATTCAAGTGCTACTTTCAATGTGGAGCCTGGCGGGGGGGGGGTTCTGCTACAAGGGGCAAAACGAAAGTACGTCTCGTCCGCGTGCTGATTTATGCTATTCTTGTTTCGATATAGTGCATTCTTTTCACCCCTCAATTTCACCAGCGGGTCTATTGTTTTCGCAAACTTTACTCCCCACCCAATACGATCGTTCTGAAGTTATCCATCCGAAAATTATGTGGATTGTGACTTCTGTCAGCGACTATAATATGCTGCATTAAGAATGAGAATCATAATGCTACAAGCTGATGTGATATTCTTACCAGTTTCTCTCAAGTACGAACTGACATCACGTGGATTAAAAATATAAGGAAATACCGCAAAATTGAAGAGGTGCCAACATCTTATTAATATCGAATGTAATTTTACCGTGGCGACCGCCCACAATCCATCGATCTGTCAACGACAAACGTTTGATATCGCGTTTGATTTCTTTGCCATTCCCAAACAACCTTGTTGCAGAGGTTTTCAGATCGACTGTGGTAAGAATATTCCGCCAGTGACCAGAAATGAATTTATCAACATTGTATGCAATGATCTCTTCATCAAAATCCTGTATGAGGAGAGCCTTACCTTAAATGGGGGTTGTGGCCATGAAAGTTGATCTTCACAACAGCTAAATTAAAGTAGATTCAAATTAAGGCCAGTATACTCCTCTTGGTCTACACAAGGGAAGCTGGTGAAGCAGTTTTAAGTGTCCCCCCCCCCCCCCTGAAAGAAGAGTCTGTCTCAAGTGGCGGAAGGTTTAGTTCTTAGAACTATTTTAAAAACACAATCTATGGATTTTTTTGTTTTCGGCCCCTTGGACAGATTTTAAGATAAGTATGCATTGCACTTAATACATCGGAACTTTTTCTTTCCCATTTAGCTATTTGGGAGCCAGTGCATTGAAAAAAAAACCATGACAAGCCAAATACATCACATCCTAACCACCTTTGCCTTTAACTGTTCATCGGGCCAGCTGTCAGTGGATACACATGTACAACTAACTGTATTTTTTAATTGATCTATAAACACCCTTGGTTTGCGCAATTGCATTTGGACCTGTGTAAATAATACATCTTAAGTTTGTGAAAAGACAAAGGTAGACAAATCAGAAGAGCAAATAAAAAATAAAAAATAAAAGGGAAAAAATAGTTTTGAGTCAAAAAAGAAGAAACGTATGGTGTGTCTAACTCTTACCCCTTGGTTTGAAAGCAGTTTCAGCGTTATTGCGTCTTAAAGCCTCCGCTAAATAAGCCGCTATTAGGACTGCGTTGATGAAATAAGACAATCCCATGGTACTCTTTAAAACCTTTCCTTCACCGTATCCGCGTGAGTATATCACTCTTTGGTCAGCCGACCACCCATAGTTGTGTTTATATATCAATCACGAATATTTTGATCAAACGTCGATGGACCACTGGATTGAAGCATTTAACATTTTAGCAAGAATAGATAAAGACTAGTCTTTATGGATTCTTGATGTTAGTAAATCACCTAGTGCGGCGCGGGCGATACAAGCAGGCACGGCCTGCTCCAGCACACAGGATATTTGTTATTGTGTTGCAGCAGAAACGCTCATTATCAACTCAGCCAAGCACGCTACCAACCATCACTGCAAACAAACATTAAGCCATGGAGGGTGAAATATTTGGACTTGAAAATTTAGGTAATCGGTTCAGCTGCTTCAAATAGGACACTCTGTCCTGGGGAGAGATTTTCGTATTACGCAAACCGCCGGTCATAATGGCGTTACTCGCGCGTAGTCGGATGTTGAGCGACAATGGCCTTCGCAATAGCATTGCCAATCAACAACAACTGCGCGTTTGCCTGTGACCTGTGTGAGGTAGCAGGTAAAATATCAGAATCTGCCGAATTTAGGATCGGGGTTGGTCTGTCGGTGATGGATTAAACCACTATAAAAACACATACGAGATAAACAAAAGTCAACCGCTGTTTGAACGTATCATGACCAAACTTTGGGTGACTAGATGCCGGACGTGTCGGATGCAGGGCATCGGTACACCCTTCTCAAATGACCAGATGACTTTTTCGGCTTGCCTATATAATCACTTCAAAAGGAAACATTTGAACAGACAAAATCAAAAATAAGGGTGGTCTATGGATTCTGACTGGTTCGGTGACCTGTGGCGGTAAAGGTGGATCCGATACAACTCCGTGAGAATACAAGATCACCAATTGATATATATACACCATGTTGTTGACTCCGATGTAAAGGAAGAGTTGACATGAAGTATGCTCACTGGCCGTTGCCGACTTTTAACATGTTTTTGAAAGTTGAGGCAAACATACCGCAACACGCATCGTAAACGAGTTAGTGTACAATGTAGGGAGAACGCACTATCCAGAGGTTTCCTCCTCTCGAGCACACATCATCATTTCCTGAGAAGTTCTGTCATAGTAGCCTAAGTGTGTAATGTGTATTTTAATTCGAAGCTAAAGCCACGTATCAGAAATCATTTTGGGTGATTTCCGTCGTAACACTCACAGTCGATCGCTCCAATATTTTATACATCTCCACATAATTGCTCAGCGCCTTCTGAAATGTTTTGTCGTGCCAGTCATTTGATTACCTCTGAAAAGCTTTGTATACAATCGATGATAAGCATTGTAACCTTTGACAAACTAGTTTGAGAATCGATAAAAGACCCACACAATACATCCTGAGATTCGGAGTTTCTTTCACTTCAACGTCTAATAAGTAAAATCCACATGACTGCAAAGAGCGGCTGTACGCTTACATGTACTAGACACACTCGTACATGTTTCGTAGAATGCAATTCAGCATATTTTAGATAAGTCCAGTTTATTCAATCACTTTCTAACGCTTTGTTTCGAGACAGAATATCTTTTAAGTTGTTACGTCTTTTGCAGTGTCTCGGAAAGGACACCATATGATTATTTTTTCTAACATGAAAAAAATGCTGAAACATCTCGATCGATGGACTTATTATCTCGATCGACCGAAATACTGTTTGATTTTTCTGTAAACAGCCTAATTTTTGCACCTCCTTAATTTTTGCGATTCTCGAAAAAAACAGAACTTTTTTTAACACACGATTTTCATTTGGCGGATTAACGAGATTTCTGTTTTATTCTATTAATAATGTTTTTGATTTTAATTTTCGCATATTGCGATTCTTTGCAAAATCTGAACTAGGCAAACCAAACTCACTTAATATCAAGACTGGACCTTTAATTCAAACATCCCATATCGCCGGCCCAACATCCCAAATGCAAAATTGCCATATTTGCTGGCGGTGGACGTGAAATGTCTCAGTGTAATTTTCTAAGGCCATGTCAATGATTATGTGGCATTCTTTGATAATTGCCAATTATTTTGCTCTAATTCCTTCTGATTGTCACTTCACTCTCCACAATCCGAGCTCTCGCTTGTTTTTCATTACTTTGGCTGCCGGCTCTGACTTGCTGTCAGGTAAGGTGATAATTAGGAAGCTATAGGATAAGTGCCATGTCAGTTCTTCCTCAACTCAATATTATGTTACATTGTACAGTTTTTTTCGATGATCAAGGTCAGAAGGTTAATCTTTTGACATTTCTCTCATTCTAAGTGGGTTTTCCTCATGCCATATTCCCATGATTTAAATCATTTCTAGCACCATACAAGTAGGTCACCTTAGACCCATCATAATCTACAGGTTGCCATGTTTTTATTTTGGCGGCCATCTTTGATTAAAGGCAATGCGGGTGCGACTCCTTAGTAAAGCTGATGGTGAAACATATAAATACATGTACATATAAAAGTGCTAACCAAACTTTGACTAGAACCAACACAGTTTTCCTTGACTGGTATAAGACAACCACAATATCAACCTAATCAGTTTGGAAATTCGACGCTCGCATTCAGTTATACTCAGGGACAATTTTGAAAGATCATAACGTGGGAGAACTCCTTAAAGAAGATTAGAGTTATCCCCCCAAGCAATTTTAGTTTCGTCTCATCAGTTATATGATATACTATTTTTGTTTGTGCCTTGTAGAACGTGGGCGGAAGTTTCCCAAGGGTATCAGCTATTAAAAAATTGCAGGTGTTTTTACAACAGTTCATCAACATTAAAAAGTAAAAACGAAGAGAAAACTTAGTGAGGCAGAAGTTGTCGCTCTGGCTTTCTTTTCATTTGAAACACTCCCCTAAACTTATTTAGAAAATAGTTACTTTTTGCCAATGCCGAATACGTGATGACTTTAAAGTAAAACAAGAACTTCTGCACATGATTCGGCAAGCTTTTGCAACGGGCGGCGTTTCTCATTTCCGAAATCAACAGTCTTACAATGACTGGTTAAGTCAAACTCAAGCAGTGTGTCATTTTAAAAGGAACTTCAAACATGGTAATATGTCAGATCAAAGACGAAGAGTTTTGATAGATCACTATGCACGAAGAATATTACTTTCGAAACGTGTCTACGACCGTAATGATGCAGGAGATTTTACAAAGAGGATATAGCAAAGATCGGAAAGAATAAATCCGTGGCACACTGACATAACTGGTGTATATAGTAAACAGCCGTGGTGGGACGATCAACAAAGTGTGACTTCCATCAGGAGGTGAAATAGTGACACCATTTTCTATTTTTTTTATTTCCTGTCAATTGATATTCTCAAAGATGAAACAAACAGCTTCTGGAAATATAATGACCTCACTTGTATGGCGAACAAAGCCTCATGTCAAAAGTCAACATTAGTAGGACCACGTATGAATAAATCTATACTTGGAAGACTTATGAATGTCCAGTCAGAAGAATTGAATGTCATCCCGATCATCTTCTGAATGTCACAACCAGACTATTGCTAGAATTGCGGAAATTGTCTGGCGTCTCGGCTAGATGAAGGTCCGCCCAATGACACCTACCACTTGGTAATACGATAGTCCTCTGGCGGTAACCATAGCTGTGAGAGTCGGCAAGCAATCACCATATCGTGTTATGTACCTTAAAGCTCTATCATCCCAAATGTAATTGGTCCTATTGAGCATGGTCAGATTGGCCCACTAGTGAAATTGTGATGACACTCTCAGTATGATCATCTTTTGATTGGTCTGACACCTACATATATACTGGCGCAATGTTTTGTTGAGACACAAACAGCGCTTAAGTATCAAAGTCTTCTGGCGCAATGTTTTGTTGAGACACAAACAGCGCTTAAGTATTAAAGTCTTCTGGCGCAATGTTTTGTTGAGACACAAACAGCGCTTAAGTATTAAAGTCTGCTGGCGCAATGTTTTGTTGAGAAACAAACAGCGCTTAAGTATTAAAGTCTTCTGGCGCTTTTTTATCCTCCATAACGGTTACAATTTACTCCGGCTTCTATTTCATCAGTACTATAACTTTAGAGCACGAAACCTCCGGATGCAAGCCAGATGAAGTGCACTTCTCGGCCTAATGGAGTACGTTTCTTTAGTGTACTGGGTGTTACAGAAAGCATTTAGGACTTTTGAGAACAGATTTATCATAAAGGTAAGACAACAAGTTGTGCTTGTCTATGTTGTAGATGACATCAAGGCAATTACTAGTATGTTCTGAAAACAAGGCTGTGAAACTCGAAGTTGCCAATAATTTGTTTTGATTGTATATTGGGCATCAAAAGTGTCACATTCATCATGAAACGCCTGGTAGTTATAAGATACCAAATCGGGCGGAAAGATTAACCGCCAAACGATCAAGTGAACAGAAAATGATGTTTTACAAAATTACCAAACCTAGATGACGAAGTGCAGCTGAGATCGACAAGATATCTTTTTATGGAGAGGTTTGATTAGAAATGTCAAAGTTGATACATGTATACGCGAGTTGTGTTAAGTAAGTGGTGTATTCATATCACGACAGGTAAGCGTGTTGTATTTCAAATGCTAAAGAATTGTTATCCCACTGTTATGTCGCTGTCTACAGTCTACATTAAAATGCTGATATAACCACATATCTAGGCGGTGTGAAAAAAATAATGCTTAACGAAATATGGTAAACTAGATATTTCTTAAGAATGGCCCGTCCTTTAAAGGAGTAGTGTCTCAAGATAATGCTGTGGCGGTACCTAATGGTTCTAGTATAGAGGGCGCCACATACATGCATCCGAATATTATGCACATTGTGTCAAACAGTTTGTAGGATGTTGGATTAAGGAACTTTATCGGGATTACTAGTACCAGCCTAGCATATCTCAAGATACCCCTATAGATCCACGTCGTGGTTCCACAGGTCCCTGCAGATAACATTTGCAAGTGTCTAGATTAATTATTCAAACATCGAAGCAAGTCTAGGCATTGCTGAAATCGATGACGTAACCTTTTGCAGTGCATGCTATCGTTTTGAGTATGCTAAAAAAAGGTATGATCTGATATTGGTGAATTTCGCCATGACATCAATATGCCCGAAAAGAGTTAGCACAAGAGGTGTAGCGCTAATCAAGAGAGCATTCTGTTTAAAGATTCGATGAAATCAATAGTTAATTTCAACTTGAATAAATCAAACGCCTGGTTCCTTAAAGGACACGAGGAAATTGGAATGGACACAAAGCAAAGTTCTGAGCAGATTCGGGTCGTTTTTTCCTGGCCGACTTTGCGACATCATGGAAAATTTTTGAAACTTATACCCCTGCTGATGATTCCAATTTTGATTCCTGCTCTTTACCTCATTTGTTTGAAGGTCATGTCATGTAAGTACTACTTAACTACCAAAACACATACTGGTATCGAGATAAAAAAGATATATGCCCATTGACTTAGTTGCGCCAAAGTATCATGGCAATTCTGGACAATCTCTACTATACAAAAAAGAACAACACTTTCTCCGAGTGAGATGATATTACATGTTTAATGCATTACATGTTACAGGCAATATTGAAATGGCCGTGTCTGGGCGCAATCCATCATCAGTATCATGACAAACATTATCCAACAAGATTTCGGTCGGATTTTTGCCCTGCCTAGTTTATAGTTGAGTCTTTTTTACTTGAAGATAAGGCCGCCAACTGCTAGTCAGTCCCGAAGTACCGTGGAAGTGCCTAATCATTTTACAGGTAACCTATGGATATGATTTTCATACTCTTGGCGCTGCATGCTGCGTATGGTAAATTGGTAAACTCACGAGAAAAAAACGGCAATCGGATGGAGAAATCTGACCGCCCTATTTACTTGCCGATCAAACCCAGAAAGGACGGTCAATTTTTTTTCCACCGATGGCTCACTGTTACCTTACTTTATGGTACATTTACCAGCCATCGACCATCGAGCATCAAATGGCTAGAAAAAAATTATTTCTAATTTTTGGGCAAACATCGATGCAAATCAAGAAATGACGTGTGAAAACACAAAAGTCAGTATTTCTGTTGACAGATCGATGCAACCACTCGCCTGACATGCTTGGCGTCGAGGAGCCATATTGACTTTTCTCATTTGTCATGTTCCCAAACCCCAAGGGTCTCTGCCTCTCGCGGAAGTTCCAAATCGATTCGAGACATTCGCAGAATATCTTTTTTCAGTCGTTGAACCGTATGAGTGTATTAGCGACAGTAGACCTGGGACATGCTTTGAATACTCGAAATGTTGACCTGTAATCGTCACTGTGGGCATGCACGTCACAAGCATACATTGCAACATGTACAGACAGCCGGAAGAACAGTCCAATGGCCGCATTCTTTAGTCTGTAGGGTGGAAAAGTGCACAGTTCAATGTCGACTGCAGCCGATTCGTGCCCGGGCGGCATTGAAATACCATGCATAACAAAAGAATATGATCAATGGACTCCTCTTCCGGCATGTTTAGCCCTGCACGTTTCTACACTGTGATCATGTAGAGACAGGATGGTATTCTAATTACTTCTGCTCAGTTTTCACTTTCCTGCTTACATATTTATCTACGGGTTGTCCAATTTTGGAAATTAAAAGTAATTTTGCTTCATCGCAGCGTACGTGTGTGTGTTTCAGGGACTTACATTCAAACGAAGTCTAAATATCAGGTTGATACTATTTTCGTGAAAATGTTTTTCATTTTACTGGGAAGTTAAGAACTGATACAGGAAGAAAGTAACATAATACGAGGAAGTTGAACTGTTTTCGGTAGTAAAAAAGTCGAACTTCTGAAACCTAAAAATCGAATTTCCTCTGATAAATTAATCACGTACCGATTGGAATAATTAATTTCAAGTCTCTTGTGAGTATCTTTAAAAATGTTACCACGAGTTTGATATTACATTTCGTTTACGCCACCTTTAAAAAAATTCTTCACCGATGTACTCGCGTCCCTTGGCAAATATTCCAATCTCATGAATGTTGTCTCCTGCGAATTGATTTCAATCAAGAAAAATAGTAAATCGCCGGAAAATCATTGAATGTCACCGTTGGAGCAGAGAAGGGGATCCAAAGGTGCCATCGATCATTGCGAGCTATTCATCTTTCGCTTTTATATTGCACAAAGTTGACGGCTTAAAGGCTTATTATCAGCCAGGCGCCGGGGAATGTATCGGTATGTCAGAATTCAGAGCAAGTACCGTAAGAATTTTTCCCTAGGGAACGATTTCAAAAATGCATTGGTTTTTGAGATTGCGAAAAATCCCAGATTCTTAAGTGTTTAGGGGGTGCATATTTGTGCTGGTTGAAAAAATGCTTAATAAAGCATTTTTAAAAGTTTAAACCTTTATTCTTAAGAGTGCAAACGCTATCATAGGTCATTCACCAATTGTTGATACTTTTTTATTTACCTAGATATTACTTTTTACCTATACTATTAAAAAAGTGCACCTAACTGAACAATGGTACACATAAACTCTATGAATCGAGCCAAATTCTCTCTTTAATGAGGATTTTCTTTGCCTCAACAGACCTTGGGTAGTTTTCCGCCTCTTAGTTACAGTTAACAAATCTGATATGCACAAGCGCGAGGCTGTAATGAAGATTATCACCAATCTCCAGTCATCTGAAATATTATCTATTAACTTCACAAGAAGTTGAAAATGGGATAGAATGAGGATATTAATGAAGTGACGTGTTTGGCACCGCATGTTGTAAAATATTAACTTGTTTATCAGGTTATAGATCACTTTTCCGATACTCTAATAAAATACATGAACGACCCAAAGAATTCTTATTTCACATCCTCGATAAAACAAAATTGGGTTAAATTTGGCAATCTCTCAATCTTTATAGACGTGTCCTGGGTAATCTGCAAGCAACAGGTATAGCCGAAGGGTTTTTGAAATGTCCTGAATTATTGATTTATGCTGGACACATCATGGAGCCACTTTTTATTCACCTCTTGCCTCAGGTGATACTGATCGAAAATCGGAAACATCTAGTATACTCACTTCTGATTGGTTTAACTCTGATGACTGCACCGGTAAAACCAGATTGTGGCCTTATTATTGGCCAATATGACAAATGCCCAAGAGTACCATTCACCTTCTCGAATTTCCTAACCACCAGCTACGAGGTTGAGAGAAAGGAAAGACCATACTCTTTCACTGGCCCTTAGGAAAGATATAAATAACTCCCCCCCCCCCCCATTACTTATTTTGCGCGAGAGTAGGCCTGCCGTCAAATCCGTAAAAAGGAGAGGACGAAGCACTTCTATCCCCAACCATAGGTGTTTATTCCACCAACAAGAGCCTGGGAGCTTTTAGGACAAATGGCATGGCGAACAGCTATTACGTAAATTCTTTAGTCTGTTTATGAGTATCATTTGTGTGAAATGCCGGTTGGGCGCTAGCCCAGAGATTTCAACCCAACATACTCAATTAGCAAAACGTCTCAAGACTTCGGGCAATTTTCTGAGTACGATTTGTTGATCCCAAGTTTCTGGCAAATTGGTCGCCTGGGGTCGATAAAAAAGGCACTCCCGACTTCGTTAATTCCACTCTATTTTATCATCTTTGTGAGCAATGAAAGTCATTTGACTAGATCAAGTTACGTCTGTCTGGAGAGGAATTGCGTTCGATTTTCGAGCTAAAATGCCATTTGACATTAAAGAACTCGGATGTTTATCGTAATACTATCTAGGGATGACATTTGCCGTCGAGGTTTAAGATGTTGACCTGTTGTTGTACTTTGCTTACTCGAAAATTGATGAGATCTGAATTTTAAAAAGTGTCTTCAGTGATGCCATTAAAACTGTAACTGTCCAAAATTCAAACCAAATCGAGGTAAAATGTATTGCTTGTATTCGGTAATAAATGTAAGTGGCAGTGCACGGTAATGTGAAGCATTCATTCTGTTGGAAAAGATGTTCAACGCCACCTGAGAACATACCTGGGCGGGCAATCTGAAATGTCTAAGGCTCGAAAAGCTACATCATCAAAACTGAAAGCTTTTGGGGACTGAGTTTGGATTGCACTTGTCTTCTCTGACTAGTCATAAATCACCCGCAGCACTGTAATGATAATATGACCACTCTCAACTTCGGGTTTATATCGACCACCAGGCTAGCCGTGTTCAATAGAACCTTTCATATGTTTGAATACCACTTCCACCGCAACAATTTTTAGTGTCAATGCAGTTGGAGCTGAGATTAATCAATAATTTAACGACTTTTCTCGCCATATTGGTCGTGATTCCGACTCAAATTGATATGCTCAAGTAAATGAATCGGCGCAGATTGAAAATATTATTGATGAAGACGTCATTTTTCTTATTGTGACGCTATAAAATAGATTATTCGATATTACATCGTGCAGATTGTACATGCATCAAAACTTTCATTTCCGGTTGCATTTATTTTCTCCACGGATAACTTTGAAAAGATGCGTCGGGCTGGTTAGGAAGCATCCTGACATAACCAGTGATTTTCAATATACTCCGCTTCTCGATATTTTGCATACGAGGTATAGGAGTATCAAAAACCTGTATCTCAGGATGGTTAGGAAGCAGTTGCACCATGGTTAAGAATGATCAGCTGTGCCCATATCGAATACCTACATGTACCGTGACGTATCCGTCATACCTCGAATGCTGAATGCTGAACGCAGCAATATCTTCGCGCGTCGGGGCCATGTTGGCCACCGTCAATATTCATGAAACCAGCACCAATATCGGTCGAGCATTATTTGCAATAATATCGATATGGCACTGCGAGATCTATTACGGATTTCCATGATGAGTTTATGCCATGTATTTGATCACCAATGTCCTATAATGATCGATCTTATCGTATGATTGTCGGGATGATGTATGGCAGATCTGTGTCCAGGCTCTGAAGAGACTTACCAGTCATACGACAGTAGAGGATCAGTGTCATATTTATCTCGCATGTGATTCAGCTCTACGCAGTACTGCAACAAAAAAATGAGACAGTTGTTAAATTCAATTCAACATTTCCACAAGACCACTTAAAACCAAAAGTAAACATTTCTACATTAATTTGTCACCTAACCAAACAATGAATCTGCTTTAATGATATGAGATTGTGACGTGAGTATTTACAGAATACTTCATAGACATTATCGCATTTCTAAATTGACGTTCAGAATCCATGATGTGGACGACTAAATGAAATTGTTATTGGACATTCCAGGGTCGCGGAAGGGGGTGGGGTGACGAGGCGCTCTCAGCAAGGGCATGTCCATGGAGACGCACAATATCGAACGATTAACTTACTTTGGTGGAAGAAAGAGTTTCCATTTATGATGGGATCCTCAACGATACTTTCTGGTTGGATAAAAGAGAAGGATGGATTGGCATCCCATATCTCAGTGAAATGGATATGTGACATTTCAGAAAGTCACCAAGATGGCACCTTGTTGATGATGTCCGTAGGTAAACGTATTGCCATCATTCGATGACGCCTATCTAAAGCAGGCCAGTGCGCCCCTATTGATGTATCTAAGTCTCTAATCTCACCAGCGCAAATTTTCCAATAGAACGGCAGTGACGATACATATATCTCACTATAAATCATTGGTGTCGCCTTATTCGCACTGGACGCACTCCCATTCAGTGTGGTATAGTACTATGCTTACTTGTAAGGCTCCTGCTGTCTTTAGTTGATAAACATTGCCATCATTAGATACATTCTTCATAACCAAATCAGTACGCCCTAGACGTATCGGAACGCTTACAGAGTATTGGCGCCGTCTTATTCGCAGGGAATCCAATACACTCTGGCACTGGGTACAAAATGTTTTTGCAATTGCTACGAAAATTTGCAATGCCCTCGTTACAGGGTATTCTTCATAACCGAATAACGGGGGCCTTGAGGTATCTTAACTCTCAGAAGAACCTTACGCGTCTCCTACAACGTAAATTGTCCAATATAGAGACAGCGGCTAATCCGTTAATATTCTCATCATGAAATATCGCCTTCGACCACAATCTTGACACTCCAGACATGTCAATGGTTCAATATACTGCAATCTTCTTATTCAATTACACCCGATCATGCTAGGGTGGAACCAGTTGCAGGCCAGTAATTTAACGCCTGCAAGTTTCTGGCGATAATGTGATTGCACAATGGAATGGCTTTAAATTGTTTACACCCCATTCGTTTGATCTGGAACTGGTTGTCCAAGTTGCCGCCTCCGCAATATACTTTTAATATTTGGAATCATGAGCTTGTTGAGGTTGATCGTTTGATACTTATTTTGACTAAGATTTACTTTGACATAAGATTAGCCGGCATCCTTCTTAGAACAACACCCAACAACTGTGCCACCCACGAATGTTTTGAACAATCAACGGTCTAATGAGAAACATATACTTTTTCTACCTCATGTGGCCTACCCGAAAGGGCAAAGCGTATCAATATCTGAAGTGAGGTTCGCTAAACGTGCTTCATTGGAAGCTGCCTTAATACACCACAAATTGACAGCGAGTCAGGAAGCGAAAGGGTTAAAACCAATACATACACATTCTATCATTTTAGATATTTGACTGATTTTCTTCAAACTTTCTACCACTTCAGGTTACCAGTAAATCAAGCAGAGATTTGCTATTGAATCTTACCGACTGGTTAGCTCTGAAGTGGATTACAAATAAATCAGCAAGCGGAACTAAGAGTCGCGTCCATCGCCAGAAAGAAATTAGTAAGTATGGACATGATACGACATTAATTGTAATTTATTACAGTATCAGGAAGCCAGATTCAATAATTTGTGATTTATATGATATTTCCATCGATTTATCTATACATGTACATTATTCTAAGAACAAACGGGTGCTGCGTCTCAAGGTCGGTGAATTAAAGGGAGATTGTATGCAGGAGCGAGGTAGGCTAGATTAAGTTAAACAAAGTTGCCAATAGGGGTCTCTCCGAATTCACATCGCATAGGTTAAGCATATTAGTTAAGTGCAGCACTCGTTGTTGTAACTGCTTCTCTTTCAATGTTCTACATTCTTGGAAAAAGAGGATGACGGAATATGTATATACCATAACCACAATAAACGCTGATATGTCTTCGTGTTCTTCCCAAGCAAGGATACATGTACGCTTTTATACTGAAAGTGAAACCATTGTCCATGTGAATGTCGATAGAAATCTCTTTTCAGGCAACATCGCCAAGGTCTTCTTTTGTTCGAGTAACCACCCGATCGGGGATACTTTCTTTGTAATTTTCTATCTGCCTGCCCATTGAGAATCATTGCCCGCCTCTACTCGTGACGTAGCGGAAACATTACACGGTTGCTCTCATGATCATGGCTTCTTGTACAATGCTCAGCAAGGAGCCGACCCGACTGATATTTACAAAACCTGATTAAAGAAGAAAAGCCACAAAGCTTATATCCGAGCACATCTTACTTCAAACAATGTAGCTGGAAGCTGCATTATATCACCTTGCCATCACTTACGTGTGTAGCTCTGTGAAGTTGACATTTATTTATCATCGTCGTGATATCATACCTACCATGCCTTCCAGTGCATCATGTAATGGTGTAACGTTAAACCTGTCGTAGAGTTGTGTTTCTTGATCTCATTTTTCACGAAAGGCGTCTCATTAAGCGTAGAAACAGTACGATTCTTTGCGTAGCTTACTGAATCGTATCTTTGATGTTCATCATCAAGGTTCCGGTTGCGGTTTCTGTCAGTAATTTGATGTCATCAAATCCCTCTCGCATAGAGAAGCAATGCTTACTTTCATTGGTGTCGCGTCAGGCTGTAATATATAGCACAGATGAGTCCATGGCTGACATGTGTTCTTTCGTCATTTTTTGTCCTTGGGGTGTGTTGGTTATGATGAGAAACTCAAAAAGAGTTTCATGTGTAAATCGACCGAGTTTACATATGATTCAACATAGGATTCACATAGGATTTGCGCATGTGATGTGTCACAAACCTGTCATGCATCATCTGTTTGTTCTCCATGTCAAAAGAGATGTGATTCAGGAACTTTGGTCATAGATTTTCAAAGAGCAGATTTGAACCTTGCAGATATTAATTTCTGATTGAACCGGTATGAAATATCAACCACTTCACTGGATGACTTATTTTTTCATACAGAAAATTGACTTTAGAGCTCTCTTCGTATCTTCTCTGTAACCCCTGCCACCGGCAATACAGTAGAGGAAGAAGTTGACAGCATGATTGCACAACCAGATATTAAATAGAAGAACCACTATAATGTTGAATTTCAAATTCCAGTAAATATTACTCATGTCATACGGCGCATTAACTGCAGGAATGGCGTTAAAGAGTTGATAGAAAAGCTTATGCGGAATGGTAAAAACGAGATACGCGACACTGACTAGAATCAGCATAGAGGTTAGTTGACTTTCTCGCTTTTGGCTATCTTTTCCTGTGCCTACACCCATCTTAGCACGATCCCTTGAAGCCTTTCTTATAGTTGTTACGATACCAATGTTGCTAGCGATAATGATCACAGAGGGAAGTATGCTTCCAAATATCAACTGAAAGTTGGTGAATAGGACTTCGAAAACAGGATTATCTGGGACTGAGACTACGAGGAATTCTACACCTGTTATAAGGAAAGAAAAATACAAGTCTGATTTATTTCAGAGTGTTTTCATGTTATCGAAGGCAAAACGAAAGGTGGGAAGATTATTATTAATCACATTGTCTGCCATCTAACAACTTGATGACAAAACGTGGTGAGAATACACTGTGGTGACCTTGAATCCCAGACTAGAGGTAGAACACCGCTGACCACAGATGCGAAGCACAACACAGTGACCTAACTGCAGTTTCAGGAAGACTTCTATCACGGATACCGACTGCTTGAACACGTCTGCGGGGATGCCCTGGGTCCATCGAGCCATTTTTGGTTTGAAAAACCAACATATCTCATGCCCCACTTTCCTAGGAGTTGAGAAGGGTCAGTCAGAGAAGTCGCCGCTGGTTGCTTCCCGGCTATGAGAGCTCCGCCCAGACACTATAGCAGCTGGTGTCGAAGCCCTCAAAACAAAGTAGCAAGTCGGCACTTTGAGATCAATGTGATCGCATGAAACCCCCCTTTTCAACGTTAACTTGCCCTTGCGAAATACTTATCAATTTGATGCGTTTCCACTCGCCTTAACTTACCTGACGTGCCATCTTTCATAATACTATGACAAAAGAAGGTGGATAGATTTAAACCTGTTACTATCATTGGTATCGTTATCACAATAATCTTAGCTTTTTTCACTGTGCATATCGTCTTTGCCGTCATTGGATATCGTATGGCTATGAAGCGATCGATGGACATTGCGGCTAGAATGAGGCCTGATGTCATGCCGCAGGTGTATGTTACGAAATAATAGTATCTGAAATGTACGAAAGTTCAGAAGGCTAAATTGAAATTTTCAATAATGAAGTTTCAAATCTTCATCAAAATCGATGCTTGGCAGTGATTTGAACATTGAATAAGCCTTGGTCATGAGCTTTCCTTTAGAGGTTTGTACTTCGGGTCATACATTTACGATCGACTGATTCAGATGATCCTCGAACACAAATAAGTATTGCGTTCCTCAGCAAGGGATCACTCATGTTAAGAACGAAGGGGCTTCTGCAGTAAATGGCATACATATATGACATCGTGATAGCAAAGATAAGAGTGTCGAAGCAAGTATTGAAGTTGTGCCATCCGATCAGTCATGTTTGAAAAATCGTACTAATAAAAGTGTCTGGCCTCGAAGTCTGGTTGGTGCTCATTTCATGTTCTGTTCCTTTTTCAACGTGAATACAAGCAAACTTACTTCGTCTCCCACTCCTTAGACGGCCAGAATGTTGCCAGTCGCTCCCGCCATAACGGGAGTGCTATGCACTCCTGGACCAGAAACAAACCATCCGGAATAGCCAACCCTATCATGTAGACACTGGCTGTGTGTTTTCTGTTGTGGGTCATGCTGGATACTAGAATCGTCAGAATGTTGCCAGGAATGCCTAAAAGGATGGCGATATACACTGTATAGTGTATGATATCGAACACCTTATACATATACCTCGCTTCGTCAGAAAGGGTTGGCTGAATCGTTTGTTGAACCTTCGCACCACTGACAATTCCTGATCCATTTGACCAATCAGAATTGGATAAAACTTTGTCAATTCCCATCTTCAATTAGAGTTTAAATACCGAAATGAAATTGAAGTTCCAAAATACTCTATATTAGAAGGAGCATCGGAAACTCTCGTGATCGCCTTCCATCTATATACGGACTGTCCGGAAAGCTGTCGTCAATCGTCTGATTTTTAAGTTGATTCTACGCGTACCCAACTCTCAATGCTTCTCTGGCATGCGTTTTAAAAGTAAGAGCCTTTGCCAGTAACACACTGAAGATCGACACTGATACGGACTTTGCATGCTAGTTGTGGTAACTTATCTATCAACATTCCGTGCTGCTTGAAGTATGAGCCTTTGACAACTCCAAAGAAAGAACAATAGAGACTAGCATACGGAATTGGTACTGCGAAGCAGATTGGGGGCAACAAAAGGACCTGCACTGCCGTCGCTTTGTAATTAGTAATACCCATACGAAACCACTAAGAATCGCCTGCATTCTCCGACTCAGAAATCACCAATGCACGCATTTGGTCTGTCGGCATTCTTCGAAATGAGCTCTTCGTAATGTCTGCAAAGCAACACGAAGTCTTCGAGAAAGGGAAAGACACGATAATGTTGAAGTTGTTGGAAACTTTTCTTCGACATTCTTCTGGAAAAAGTAATCGATGTTGGTGGGGTCGTTGCTGGAACAGTTGTCGCCGCGTTTTCTCCGTGAATGCTTCTTATTTCAGGCACGCAAAGAGCAAGCGCTCCTCGAGGACGTTCAGTCTAAAAGCATATAATCAGTTGACTGAACCTCATACAATATGCATTTTGCAAGTGAAAAAAGGATAGCCCTTCGTATTATAGATGACAACCCGAGGCAAAAAGTGGCTGTCATGGTGACGGGAAATTACAGTGATTACTCTCAGTCAAGCCTCAGTGCAAAAAAATATAGTGGCGTTGGCGTCAGCACGGACATGGTAAGCAGTGCAAACGCCTGAAGCATTATTTTGGAAACCATTATCACTCGTGTTACACTGTGCAGTCGGCACAGTCAAAATATATGTAAACTTTGACATTCTTTATCGACAGAATATGTACATTATTTGGCGTACAGTCATGAAAAGACATTGGTTTTTATTTGCCCTTTTCTCCAAAAAAAGACGTTTTTAGATTGGTGTCATTACGTCTATAACTCCTTATTTTGATATGTTTCGTCAGAAGAAGCAGTATGCAACAATCCTCTGCCACCGTCTATATCACCGCATGTAACAACACCGAGTAGTCATTTGCCATGGAACCATTTTGAAAGAAGGATGAATCTGCTGCTGTTCTTTTTCAAATTCTCGGTTCATTGTACCTGCAGTCGAACATCACGATACCCCTGTTCAACTAGGGCCAATCTCCCCTTATTTTGTGTACGACATATTGTCAAATACGCCCAGCTCATTTATATCGCAACAATGAAGAAACCCTATAACAAGTGCTAATCTGTTCTATTTCCTTTATTTCCTGTACGACATGTCCTCCTGTAATATACAAATATACCCAGTAGCTAAACAACTGGCTTCATCATTAGGAACACGATGGGCTCCTGTCTCCAATACACCAAGCCTTCCCAGGGGCGATCGACAGTTCACTTTCTATATTAGACTGGAAGATGAACGAAATTGGTTGGGGAGAAAGATTCGCACTTAGATTATCGGAGGTCTCTACACTTAATGAAGTTACCAGTATAATGGACAATTAATCCTTTTAGACACGCGATGAATCGGGTTAGAATTAATGGCAAACTGAATTGATTTGATAGAAACCTTGTCTCTTGCAGTGGGATTTGGCTCTGGTAGTTGACTCGACACTCAAGCTGTTTTAGGGATTTGTGGTGAGGGCAGATGTGTTCGTTTCCTCTGCGTTGACCATATTATAAAAACAAAGTGATATCTGAACGGACATATTTTTTTAATTGGTAGGCTCACAGCCTATTCATTTCGCCGAGCTACCCGGCCACTTGAACGATCGATTCAATACCAGAAAAGCATCAGAGTAAATAAATAGACATTCGTCGTCTTTACAAGGATTTTGCACAAAAAGATTCCTTTCCATTGATTGCACATTCCAGCTCCTTGTTTTACCAGTTCAGATTTACACAGAACAAGCCATTACACAGATAACATTTAAGAGGCGAAATATGAGACCATATATCAGGTGTCACAACTGAGAATATACGTGCTCTGCTTTTAAATCTCAATGTTATGCGGGAGTTGATTGGCATCTTCATCATGTTTTAATGAAATGGATGTTTACACTTTAATTTCGCGTCATGAATGTTATGATTTTTGCGCCTTCCAAAAATCTCAATGTTTGACTGTGTGGCTCAATTCTAGAATACTATGAATTGCATAAAAAGACATAATTCATCCCTAATAAATAAGCAGAAAAAAAATGCAAGCAATGCTTTTTATCTAAAAATCTAAACCAAATTCTTATTTTTGGCAATACGTGTACATGTAGAGATAGATGACAAATCCGTGACAAATATCAATGTTATGGCCCAGATGAAGCGGTATCACCATTCGAGTGTCGGAGCTACCTTCACGGAAAAAATTCTCTTAGAGCACAATGGAATAGTTATGGTAGATTTAGATATGATGAAAATATCGTTTAACTCTTCAAAACTGAAGTTTTTCATAAAAGGCATTGCATTACAAAATGAACGAACAGTTTCAATATGGCATGTTATCTCCCATTTGCTGCACTGATACGCTTCTAAAAGTGAACGCACGCGTTGCACCTGAGGCCCGTTTTATAATCTCTAAGATAATAATATCGATTTGAAATTTTATTTTTCAATCCCATGGGGGTAAAATTGAAATGATTTCCAAGGGCTTGCCATAACGAAAGCTTTTATTACGGATCGCATGTCTTCACTCACTCTAAGATTTCGAACATCTCAATAGTCTAAGTTTGAATGCTTAGAGTCTCCCGAGAGATCGTTGCTTTTCCGACGTCTACGTTCGATTTACTTGGTCAGGACTACAGTTGTGTTCAAAAAGGGATTCGTTCAGTTAGAAAAATGTTTCTGTAAGGTCATCCTATTTTTCGAGCACTAATAAGCGCTGTAGTAGTGTATACTATGCGGCAGCACGGGCATGGAATATAGGCAGTGCAAACGCCTGAAGCATTATTTTCCAACTCCTGTTACACTGTCCAGTCACGATGGTACCGTCAAAATATACGAAATATATGCATAGAATATGCATTTGCCTTACTGTCGTACATATAAATGTATAATAATGATAATCAAAATCGCTTGTCACAGCAATTTATGTCGCTCGTTTGCCGGGCGTTTTAGGGGCAGAATCTGACTCCCGATCTTAAGAACTTCAATAGCATTCCGCGAAGATGAGGTCACTGCAGCTGCTGCCCTCTATTTCCCCATCGCTGAATTACAGGCAATGTCGGACAAACATGCGGTTTCGTAATGGATTCAGGCTTTCTAACTAGGGCAGTTAGATTCAATCTGGCACATGTCCGAGTGTTGGAAATACTACATAATTGTTCTGAATATTTCTCTCTCCGACTCTATGGTATCATTCATGCTAAAAACAATGCAGGGTCAAAGATAATTGACTTTGAAATAAGCTCAAATGCGTAGAAATAAGTGTCGATGTCCGACTGTCACGTGACTAAAACGTCATCAATATCTTATGCAAATGACCTTGTGAGCTATAAATAGTAACTTCGCGGAATGCTATTGAAAAAGAAAACGACGAGACTTTCTTGGTGTTATGCATGACGTTCCTTTCCTGTTTATCAGCTCTTGAAATTGACTGCGGGCTATGACCTGACAACCTAAGTATTTCTATTGCTATAAAGTGATATCAACGCCTCAGTCACTTCCCTGCTTCTAAATGATATTGCCAATGCACTTGTGTTGTCGCTTCTGCAACAAGTAGCTTATGGATTATGAAAAACTTTGTTTTAGTACAAACTCAGTCTCTCTCACCAGATTCGTAATACTCGATCCTTGTGTTATTTACTTTGCTCTTTAAAGCCACCTCTTCTACAACGGCAAGCAGGCATTTTGCAAGTCGCCGATTTGGCGAAGAGCTAGTCCCGGTTGATGAAAAAATATACATGCATAGTACAAAGAATAAAAAACGACTACTGTTAAGTAGATAAATTTACTTTATCTTTTAGTTTACTTGGTATAAACTTTGTGATGTAAATACTAGTATCATGTGACACATCATGGCAGCATATGCGAAAAGTTTAAAGTTATGGTGGCCCTGGGGCTAGATATCAGTGCTTAAGTGCATACTACTGAGTCGGCGAATCAATGTCATTTGTGACATTTTCATATTTCAATGGTAAATGAAAGACCCAGTATTAGTCCTGTCTATCGGAAGATATAAATCCTTGAATGATTATCGAACAATGGTATCGGACTAGTCATATTTTCACTCGTCAATATCGTCCTTATCGAAATGACGCTCTGACCAAATTGTACTTGAAAAGAAACCTTAACTGAACGGTTCAGCGGTTAATTTAATCTCTTACTAATGATCGAACTTGTTCCAAAGTCGCATGAAGTATTCGAGCTTTTCTCTTTCTGAACAACCAAAGGCTTCGTTCACCGTTTGACTTTGACTCTAACGCGCTAAGGGTTCAATTAATTCCATCTTTGATCGAAGGCATTAATACCAGAACTACACTTAGCAATAAAGAGATTGGAGATTCTGAAATAAGATTTGACATTTAAAATCACCTTGTTAAGCTAAGTTGGGACAAAGGACTCAATTTAATCTTTCAATCAATTTGGTGATTTGGGATAATCGAAAGTGAAGGCCACGGCAAACGTCTTTGACAATTTAGAACATTATGAACATAAACGCCTTACAAGAGGCCTGGCCTCGACATTTCATAGAATATCAAAGAAAATATCATCTATAGCATGACAAATTTGCCGCAAAGAAATATTCATCTTCATTCTCCATCCTATCAAAGAGGTCAGACATTAAGACCATCCTCTTATTACTGTCCACCAGCAAGAGGTCTTGTGGGCTGTAGACCTTGAGTGAAAGGCTTTTATGACCATTCTCTGGAAAGCCTAATGCTACCTCATGTCACTTTAACAATAGGCCTAGCTGAGCACGATGGAAAGACAAGACAAATTATCCTATTCTTTACTTGGTTGCTAGGAAACACCGAATCTTTTACATTTCTGTCTCTCAAATGGCCGTTCCGCTGACGCTTCTCTTGCTATCACCAACTAAAGCTTTGAAAAAGCAAATCGTTATCGCAAAAATATAATAAGCCAGGCAGGTGAAACCAAATGGGTTGATTGTTTACTTGAAATACGACGATGAAAACAAGCTCAGCATCGCCATCGCAGTCTCATCTACACATTTCACAGTAAAATAAATTCGTTTGCGATATCAATATTTCGACAATTAGTGTGTTCATTGGATATTTAGCCTCACGAGAATTGGCTAACGATTGATAAGGATGATTCTACTGGCGGCTGAGGTACTACTGGTTGTTTACATGTACCTAGATTGTTTTCTAACACACCACGAATATCAGACAGCATAAGTCACTTCTTCTTCTTCTTTCGTTCACCACGTTTTAGACAGTCAGTCCGGATTTTATCATAAAGTCGGTGGTCCTGCGTAGCTGCTGGAGATCTCCATATAACTGGTCATGGATTCGTGCTCCCTCTAGCCAGGTCTCCTTCCTCAGGTCTGCAAAACTTGAGCATCTTCCCAGTATGTGCTCAGCAGTCATGGGCTCTTGGTTGCATATGCAGGTGTCGCTCTCGCCGATGCGGGCATAAGTCACTCATCTACTCATACTAATTTTGAGGATGAAAATGTATAAATCTAGATGGCTAAAACAGTGGCAGGGGTCCTACCGTATATTTCTCTTGTGTTTCTGTTGAATTGTGTCTTGTGCTTATTAAAGGAGCACGCCGTTCGAAATAACACGCGTTATCATTTAAATGAGGATCTGGGGAATACAATGTCAATTGATTAATTGGTTGGACAACATCAGCTCATGAATAGATCTCTTTCTGTTGTCGAGTACTGGTTGGACAACATCAGCTCATGAATAGATCTCTTTCTGTTGTCGAGTACTGCTTGGACAACATCAGCTCATGAATAGATCTCTTTCTGTTGTCGAGTACTGCTTGGACAACATCAGCTCATGAATAGATCTCTTTCTGTTGTCGAGTACTGCTTGGACAACATCAGCTCGTGAATAGATCTCTTTCTGTTGTCGAGTACTGGTTGGACAACACCAGCTCATGAATAGATCTCTTTCTGTTGTCGAGTACTGCTTGGACAACATCAGCTCGTGAATAGATCTCTTTCTGTTGTCGAGTACTGCTTGGACAACACCAGCTCATGAATAGATCTCTTTCTGTTGTCGAGTACTGGTTGGACAACATCAGCTCATGAATAGATCTCTTTCTGTTGTCGAGTACTGGTTGGACAACATCAGCTCATGAATAGATCTCTTTCTGTTGTCGAGTACTGGTTGGACAACATCAGCTCATGAATAGATCTCTTTCTGTTGTCGAGTACTGCTTGGACAACATCAGCTCGTGAATAGATCTCTTTCTGTTGTCGAGTACTGCTTGGACAACACCAGCTCATGAATAGATCTCTTTCTGTTGTCGAGTACTGCTTGGACAACATCAGCTCATGAATAGATCTCTTTCTGTTGTCGAGTACTGGTTGGACAACATCAGCTCATGAATAGATCGCTTTCTGTTGTCGAGTACTGCTTGGACAACACCAGCTCGTGAATAGATCTCTTTCTGTTGTCGAGTACTGCTTGGACAACATCAGCTCGTGAATAGATCTCTTTCTGTTGTCGAGTACTGGTTGGACAACACCAGCTCATGAATAGATCTCTTTCTGTTGTCGAGTACTGCTTGGACAACACCAGCTCATGAATAGATCTCTTTCTGTTGTCGAGTACTGCTTGGACAACACCAGCTCATGAATAGATCTCTTTCTGTTGTCGAGTACTGCTTGAACAACATCAGCTCATGAATAGATCTCTTTCTGTTGTCGAGTACTGGTTGGACAACATCAGCTCATGAATAGATCTCTTTCTGTTGTCGAGTACTGCTTGGACAACACCAGCTCATGAATAGATCTCTTTCTGTTGTCGAGTACTGGTTGGACAACATCAGCTCATGAATAGATCTCTTTCTGTTGTCGAGTACTGGTTGGACAACATCAGCTCATGAATAGATCTCTTTCTGTTGTCGAGTACTGGACTCTACTCGTTATCACGCAAACCGTGACGATATATATACGAATTGGTCGCAAGCAGCAAGTGCTTAATTCACCATCGTTGAAACATAAAGCGTATTTTTATGTCCTGTGCATCTTGATGTATACATGTAGGTCTGGACAGTTTCCTTGGCATGGCCAGCTCTTAAAGACGCTAGCGTGACGTTGTAACCTTTAAACCATTACACCACGTATACATGTATAATCGTTGTCGTGATTTTTCTTCAGACTTCGGCAGCAACCGGATTTCTCATTTCCTCCAAGGAGAGATCCAAAGAACGCGCTCAAAGAGATTAGAGATTGTTAAAACTTCACATTTTGAAGTTTTCTTTAGACGGGAGTATCTATGGGTCTAGCTAATTGCCTAATCGGACGCAAAACATCCGATATCAAATCCGAGTCCACTGATAAACTCTCCCTCTTTGCCAGCAATCAAGGTATCCAACTCAGCCAGCAGTTAATCAACTGGAACTATGCGGCATCGCTTCCATGAAACATTTACAGTGGTATCACGTAAAAATCCAATTTCTTCAATTCGAGGCCAGTAAATCTTTCATAGAGTAAGCAGATATATGTCCGCGTGGTTATTTTCTGCCGGACCAGACCAATAAAGAAAGATTATTACTGTAGTTATTGGTATGACAAAAAATAGAAACGTGCTTCATGATATTTGGTATAAATTGCCGTAATACGCAATTTCCGATGTAACTTAGTAATTATATTGGTGAGCCAAGCATTGGCCAAACTGGTAGAATGGCACGGTCCATCGTTCGCCAAATGAGCCATGTACTGATTTTTGGTGAATGAATAGTCACGACATAAACTCACGTACATTTCAGATTAAATTATACTATTTTTAGTCAATCTGTGACATTTGTCAAGAGGTGTACATCAAAGTTTTGGTCAATTTGGTAAGAAATGGTCATGTACGGTTCAGTGACTGGTTTCACCGTGACCGTTTTCAATCCACAGTGGAATAAATTGCCGCTTCATTTTCTCCACTGAATTAGTTTATCTATGATGCGTATAATATTTGCTTGGTAATGTACCATTTCAAGGATATGGCTAATGAGCCGGTTACTCATTAGTCTGTTAATTACTTGAGATGATTATCAACTAATCAAGGTTTTGATTGGAGGCGCAAAACAAGTTCTATGTCGGCAAGATTCAAATGTTCTCAAACCACCGATTGAATCATTTCAGTGAGATTTTATTTTACTAGTAGTGTATTCTGTAGTTTCCGCCGACGCGAGTTTGTAAAGTTCGGGTTGAGGGGTTTTCTTCAAGATAATAATGATAATGCTATTGATAATAATGATAATTATGACAACAATAATAATGATAGTATATGTACATGAATGAATAAATAACAACAAATAGAAGAAAGCAAAAAGAGAAAATTCAGTGAATCACGGGGTCGAGCATTGTTACCGTTGAACCACCAAGGCTTTACTGTTAGATAAATGATAACGATAGTCACTGCCACGTAATATTCCTTTGAATAATGGCCGGGTCTATTTGGCAAGCCGCTCGCCGAACAGGCATCTTTTTTTGTCCTGTTTGGAGAGCCGCTTGCCAAACAGCACTGAAAAGCCACCCTGTTCGGCCAGCCGGGCTTGCCAAACAGGTAAAAAATCTACCCTGTTTGGCGAGCTGGAGACTTTACTTTAATATCAATGAGTTCGGCTCTCCATTCAGGACAAGAAAAAGTCGCTGTTTGGTAAGCCGGGCTTGCCAAGTAGTCACTTCCTTGAAATAATATCATGTTCGATTGTATTCAGTTGCCGCGTAGGCCGCAGCTGAGTACGTTTTGAAAGTTTAGGAGATTGCTACTGGCGATGACAACGAAAATCTTACCCTTGACCTTCACAACGCCATTTCCCAATTATTCAAGTTCAGGAGATCATTTCTGTCGCGATCCTATTACAGGTCATTTCCCTCACTTTAATCCATGATCTCTTGTACTTAAGTTTAATCAGAATATATAAGAGATGCGCTGTGTACTTTATCACCATGGTAACCTTCCGTGATGTATTGTAAATGTAACTAGAGTACATCTTGGTTATTAAAAATCTTATGATATTTTGTTGTCAAAATGGCATTATTGTTGCAAGAATGGTTGAAGGATAACTTACTAAGGTAATGGGTAAGTAACGTTTTCATTTTGCATTCTAGGAAATACTAGTGTTGGAATTCATATACATGTAGTTCATAGTTACTGAAACAGCATGGAAAGTCATGAATATAGACCTCCGGGATAGAACTATAGATTGCCTAGGAAAAGTATAGCTTTCATTTATGGTTTTGAATTGAAGCCTTGATTCTCATTTTGCTTTCGTTCGCCAGAGAGTTAAAACCGTTTCGAGTCAGATGTTTTGAAGATAAAATCGTTAGTCTGGAGCAGTTGCTCAAATTGGCACCCTTGACCCAATCGACAGGATCGACTGGATTAGAAGACTCCCTCACGTGCAGCTCGATTTTGTAAGAGTATACACGTACTTGTACATTATGTACATTGTCTAGTGCCGTGTAACGTGGCCGTGAAGAAAACTCATCCGTTTGCAACCCGCCCTCGATTGGGTCCTTTATGGTTAAAAGCGGCACCGTAATATCGTACTCGAGGTTAAACCGTGAAGTTCAGCAGTAGTTTCTTCATTAAAAACATTCTTGATTGAAATCTCTTTCCAAAACTTCTTAATGAAACGATCAGTCAGGATCGTTCACTAACTCAATCAAAGAATGCTTAGGGAGTATTGCAAGACATTGCCTAAGGAGAAATAATTTTTTTTAAACGTCTTTCATAAATGGAAATTTCTCTACTGATTTTTCTAATTACATCAAATTAGAATCGGATCTGTCAAAGGCAGCAATATGCAAATCGCGGAGCCAATTAGCCTAAGTCTCTGGAGCAAAAACCTGCATTTTGAAGTAGTTAATGTAATTACATAATGCTAACAAGATAGAGCATGACCTGAGAAATTGAAAAAAGATCTCGAGAGAGGGGTTTGTTGAAAATAACTCCCTAACTAAGCACACGCGAACTGGTCAGATACGAAAGTGATATCTCTAAACCCACATTACTTTGTTGGTGTTGTGTCAATTTTCTTTTTGTTGCACCATGCAATCAGAGGTGGATCATGAGACGCCTTGCTAGAACTCTTTCCCCCCATGCCGTTGACACGCACCACCAGGCCAGCACCCAAAACAAGCCATTGACCGCCACGAGATAGGGTTTCGATTTTCCCCGTCAAGTTCAAACGAGATTTGTTCCCAATAATGAGATACTTTCAGAAAGGATAAAGGCCATCCTTTCAAAGGTAACCTAAGCCTTAGCTTAAGGGTTGGTTTTAGGCAAGATTTGGTTTATTGGCTATAAAACTAGCGGTGCTGTTAAACGGTTTTATGTCGTATTAGTTGTTGGATCTGTTATTTGCTAGACTGAAACTGGCCGATTATTGGATATGTTACATGTTAGACAAACCAGTAGAAACCGATAGAATTGACCTTACACAGATTATTTCAGTATGCAAAGATGAAGAAGTTCAGAAAATATAAACAGTGCATCCACAAAATGGCCTCCGCAAAAGCCCTAATCTTTGTGAGAACAAGCAGGTGCTCATCGTTGATCGCCACTTTTCTGAAGCAGATCTAGTGTCTTCCTGTCAGTATTGGGTCTGCGAAGGGCTTCTGATAGTGACAAGAAAGCCCGACAACTCTGCTCTTGCCCTTTCTCTGTGTTCTCTAAGCATACCGTGTACTAGCCATCCGATTCACGGGCGCTCGCCTTGTTGGTTGCCGTGTCGGAGATATGGATAATTTCTGCAGTGTACATCTCTGTGTACATTTCAGTGCATCAATTTTCTATTGGGTAAGTTTCCAAGATGGCGCCCGGTTGTAAATCCTATGAAAGTAAATTTGCGCGGCATTTGCTTCTTTCACCTAGAAAAACATCCATTACCAGTAATGCCGAACTTATTGGCTCTTTCATCATATATGATTTTTGAACAATTTCCTTTGATCGTGTGGGGTTTCAAAGTTGAGCGAGGACCAAGGTCAATAAAGCCTTGTTTAAAGTTTTAAAATTCGCTTTGGACGAGAACAAATTTTCAGCAATTTCTTTCTTCAGCATCTAATATTTATACCAGAGATTGTCTTCTGCTATCGGCAATTCTCTATTGACATTGTCTGTGCATTATAATGCAATGCAGTGTATTTAGGCCCGGGATGTTGCATGAATGAGGGAGGAGCCAAAAACCTCCGAATTGCTCGCAATTCGTAACGTATACTAGCTGAAAGTCAGCTCTGGCCGTGCTAGAAGCACACAAAGAATGGGGACGTCTGCTCAAGTGCTTGTTCATTACCCGGCGTGAGAAGATAATAGGTTATATCAGATCCTCATTGCCGTTTCCTCCAATGTCATTAGTAGACATCTATAGTCATGTCATCCTCATCCGCTTCTCGTTTGTAGCTCATCTGTTATCGTTTTATTTAGGTGGCAAATATTAAACGGAAATTGAGACGATAGCGTTCACCTGCTCAGCATCAGGACGTTTTTTTCATGAGGTGACGCTGCGGTGTCTAGTTGATCTTGATGCCAAGGAGTGTCGACGTCTACTCAATCATTTGTACAGCTATTGGACATCCAGGAGTATGCTCATTGATTGGAAAGATCTACAGGAAACAACACACGATATGAATGTCCCTCACAATTGCCTGTGTATAAAGATCCCTATAGATAGCAAGTAACGGAAATGAAAACTGAAACGGAAGTCCGCACCTGTACTGCATTAAGACAACACGTTTTCTCTTTTACTTGTATAGGTGTAATTGCTCTACGCTGCGGTTGCCAGATAATAGGTTGAGTCCGTTGTTCCTCATAATCAACCCATCCTTTGTCGTTTTATATAGATGCGAGTGACAGCGTCTTTGTTAATGGTAATTCCGTGATGCGGAATCTCACTAATATCATTCAATCGTATTTGAATCATCTTGATATTGACAATCATGTTCCAAGAAGCTGTGATTAAATCACTAAATATGTTATCTCGTCCGTCGCAAATTTATTAAAATTACACAGTCTCGCATAGGAAATAAGTTGTTCCGACGGGTCTTGATATAATTTGGTCCTCAGTCTTATCGGTGAATTGATTTCATTTCGTCAATAGTGGTTAGGTCCTTGGTGTGGGGCAAGGCAGGGAGTAGCGTTCAATGAGAGACGTAACGATTTCCTATATTCAAAGGCTTAGCAGGTAACAGGCTGTATTGACTGGCCGTTTCTTAGACTCGCAATACAAAGGACCTTCTGCCTTAGCAATGATAGCGATTTGCCTTTAGCTTTATCGGATTGTTGATATGTTTGTACTTTGTACATTTCAATCACCACATCGGGGCAAATATATATTGCGGCATTGAGTAGTGCAGTCGGTCGCCCCTTCCGCTTCCGCAACACTGCAATCAAACAATGCTGTCTTCGCAGCAGCCGAGGTAGATTTTCGCTTGCAACAATAATCGCTCGTATGCGGTCGTGGTCTCGTTTTCACTTGAGGCGCTTATACCGATATGACTAAAGCCCAGTTTTCTTGATAACAGCTGCACGTATCGTCATTTTATTGTTGTTCCATGTTATTGTAGCTGACCTTTTCGCTTTCGCTTATTGAAAGTGATAGCCACTAATGGAATGAGAAAAAGGTAGTTTTTCGAGGATTTCCATTATTGTGACCAGGTTTTCTTTCGGCTTTCGATTCATAAGCCAAGAATGTCCTCTGGTAAAGTAGCGTCGTTACTTTGTGACTGGCATGTAATTTCATATTCTAAAAGCATTTTTACAAATATGTTGATGTAATAGTTAAGTATAAGTATCACGTTTTCCGATTTTTATTCATATTTCGAGCTGACAAACTCATGTTGTCTGATCAGGTAACCTATGTGACTGAAAGTCAACGTAATTGATATTTTACGAATGTACACCTTCTATTTCTGAAGCCGTGCAGCTCTAAAATGCTTTGAGAGCTCAGCAGAAAATATTAACGTTGATCTCTCTAGACATCACAAAAACAGCGATATTTTAATGATGGTGGTTTTCTGCTTTTATTCTCGTACCATTACATGTCAAAGTGACCTTTTAAAGGAGTTATAATAACGCCAGTCTTTTCACCCTTCATTGATATTTTCGGCCGATACTGCAAGAATTGCCTTAACCAGGAATGCAGAAACATGATTGCGTGTCCCAGCAATAAAGCTAAGGTTAATCATGTTTTCCCAGCTTGGAATCGATCAGCGACAACCAATCATTAAATTGAGGTTGATAAGTATTTACTGCGGACTAGATGTGCTCCTTGATCATTTTGTCGTAGATGAGAGCCAATCACGACCCGAGTATCTGACAAGCCCGAGATTATCACAACAAATTACGCACAATTAACAAAACAAATGGATCGCAGAAAAATCGTTCGTTGCCAATATAGGCCGAAATGTCAAACGTCTTTAAATGTGGTCCGAGGCGATAATAAAAGTCCTTAATCTCGTGAATAAGATCAGAGTTGTCTCCGATATTGGATTGACCTGGAAGACGGCGCCGAATCGACTGCTCTGGTTCCAACCTCATTAACAATCGACATATTCAATTGTTGCCATCCTCTACATGGTCAGTGTCCTACAGTTTAAAACAAAACCAGCTTGGAATGAGGCTACTTCGATTCTCTGTATACCATAATTTCCATGTGCAAATCGTAGCTACTCGACAATGATGGCGTGCGGTACATTTTATCTTCCTGGTTTGTACTCAAAGCCAGGGACTGGGCATGCTGTTGTAGAAAGTAGTTCTCCACAAACGCCCTAATTGTAGTGTGGGTTTTTTTTTAATATTTCACAGGACACCGCAGAGACACCTCTAACCCACTTTTTAAGCTCTATTATAAGTCAAAGTGTCCTTTTAAAATAATGTGTTGTTACCATTAAAGGTTACTAAAAATTCTAACATGAACTAACTCATGTTTCACCGCAATGCCAATTGACTCGATTGGTACGTCAAAACCGAATTGATCAATATTCAACTCTAGTCTGTGAAATTATATTTAACGAGGCGAATAAAACTATTGATTCCGTTATCGAACGGGAGATCAAATCTGCTGAGGGATTGCTTTTTAATATGCCGCCAAGACGTTTATCAATCAGTACCTTGGCGCATCGATAAGACAGAGATCGGTGCCGATGCTCAAAGGAGACTTAATTTGACATTGACGTTTCAAAAAAAAGTGAGAATACAGGCACAATATAACATCTTTTATCTTATCAACCTCTCTAGCTGTCACACCATACCATGTACATATACAGCATCTGTAAATATCTTATGTAATGTCAAAGCAAACGTAATTTTATGTCAAATGTATACACCTTTAATACCACCTTGTTAACGCTATAACGAAAATTGATACTACATGCAGTATTGCATATACATGTATTCGGGTAATACTCAGTGTCAGCAACACCTGTCATAACTGTTAGCTTCGTAGAGGAACAGCCTCCTCCACAGGCCAATTATAACTTCCCATACAAAACTATATCAAAAGACATCACAAGAGGAAAGAGTAATAACTATGTTTCCATGGAAATCACTTCTTTTCTTTGTTTGACGTCGATGACAGAAGCCAAAGACGAGAGCTTGACAAGATAGCTTGAGGGAGATAGTAGAAAAAAACCGACAGATGCAGTTTCTCTTGGTAATAGTCAGCCTGAAGCACACTTCAAATCTTTTCTCGCGGCGTATATATCAAGTTTTTGGCTCACCTGTGAGCCTTTGCCATCACGCAGTGTCCGTCGTCGTCCGTCGTCGTCGTTAGACATGGGTGGCACGTTTTGTAACCGCTCAAGCTTTTGAACTCTGACTTGGTACATGTACCCCTAGGTGACCGCTACTCAGAGACCGAATCGCGGCCTAGTTACCATTGTATGCCTTAGAGGTGGCGAAATGGTACTGTTTAGACAAGAAATCTCTCCAAATGCCTCAAAGAAGCTGAGGGATTAAAATCTTGTCTTTATTGGCTAACAAAAGCTTACCCTTTCCAAAGACATCCTTTCGGGAATCGTAATTCCCACGGGGGTGACTGGCTCTTCCACCCTTCCCCCACTCCCCCCGTGCGAATGTATCATTAGATAAAGCCAGGTTCTTGAGATCGTGGTGGAATGTCAACAAAAATTGCAAGCAAATGCCAGGGAGACCACTATCTGACATCCGTAACAGCTTACTTCCCTCTTTAGCTAGTTACAGTCGGTGTGAAACAACAGGCGAGTATAGTGGTTGCCATATTGATTGATTTATAACATCATTTGAAATATATCCCATCAAGAAAATATGACAAAATTTATGTCATATTACACACCGATGAAGGATGAGGCCGATAAAAACAATAGAGTGGGAACGAATCACTTTTGGCAGATCATAAAAAGTTAAAGATGGGATGTATAAGGTATATCCCAAAATTACCAAGACCACGGGTTTCCTCTGCAGAAACATACAGTAAGACTCGCATCGATCTTAAGTCAACAACGACAAGAGAGTCCTTCGTCTCCTGGAATATGCCCCAACACCTTGGTATGCCTACCACAAGAAAGACCTAGACTGTCCTGTGTCTGGACGTTATGCAGTGGACAAATGCATAATCTGTTCTGATCAGAGGATTGCGGCTGCGTTTCCTGTATCAGACGGTGAAACCACATTCGACTCACTATCTGCTCTATTAGAGAACTGCTCTGGTTGCCAGACTGACCCAGAGGATTGCGGCTGGGTTTCCTGTGTCAGACAGCGGAACCACATTCGACTCACTATCTGCTCTATTAGAGAACTACTCTGATCAGACGAGTAAAACTTGATCACTCGTGTCAGATGGCAAACCAAAGCATAGCGTACATATTCTGACCAGAAAACTGACCATTAAAAACATTGATAAAGATTTGAAGTGCCTAGGCCCGTCAAAGACATCCAAGACAAGGATCAAAGTCTTGTGTTGATAAGTTACCATTGTATTCCTTAGAGGTGGCGAAATGGTACTGTTTAGACAAGAATTTTCTCCAAATGCCTCAAAGAAGCAGAGGGATTATAATCTTGTCTTTATTGGCAGTTCATAAAAAGTCAAAGAAAGGATGTATAAGGTATAACAGCACTGAAAGATCAACATGGACGCAACATCAGCGACCCAAAAGCCTAGGCTGACATCTTTTAAAAGCAGTTCATGTTCCAGTTCCTAGGCTGTCCTGTGTCAGGACGTTATGCAGTGGACAAAAGCATAATCTGTTCTGATCAGAGGATTGCGGCTGCATTTCCTTTGTCAGACGGTGAAACCACATTCGACTCACTATCTGCTCTATTAGAGAACTGCTCTGGTTGCCAGACTCGCCCAGAGGATTGCGGCTGGGTTTCCTGTGTCAGACAGTGGAACCACATTCGACTCACTATCTGCTCTATTAGAGAACTACTCTGGTTGCCAGACTCGCCCAGAGGATTGCGGCTGGGTTTCCTGTGTCAGACAGCGGAACCACATTCGACTCACTATCTGCTCTATTAGAGAACTACTCTGATCAGACGATTAAAACCTGATCACACGTGTCAGATGGCAAACCAAAGCATAGCATACATATTCTGACCAGAATACCGACCATTAAAAACATTGCTATGGACTGTATTAAATCATGCTCTAGCAGAGACCAGGCAACTATTATGTCTTGAAATTTCTAAATCAGGAAAAAGGTTTCCAAATGAGGAAGTTACTAGACTCGGAACTTGGTGTGTGCTTGGCCATATGATACGCTGTCGACTATCACTTCAACTACCACTTCAGACTTCATGGAAATATAGTAAACAGGCATCTTGGTTTGTTGTATGCAGTTTTAGCTCAATCAGTAAGAGGCAGAATAGACTGAAAAACACCTTGATAGAAGAGAAATTATACTTGCTGCTCTTGTACAGCTGACCAGTGGACTGACATCTCTCAGGTCGATGATCAACTGAAAGTAAAAATTAGAGAAGGGAACAGAAATATTCAAGTGTTGAAATCCAGTTTGGGTTCCTGGCAATGCTGATTACACTTCAACTTTAAATAAATCTCAAATGTTTGACATAAATGTGATCTTGTAGCTCATAAATGTGAGACACTCACCTTTTTACACACACCTCTGCCCAGGCACAAGCTGTGTTCTGTCTGATTCCAAATGTACAGAGCAGTAGAAGTGGTTCTGCTCATTAAGTCATGAGCATGTGACCAAACCCCATTTCATATCCCCCCAGAAAACTGGTTGAGCTGATAAGGTCATTTGACCCTCTTAGTCTTTTCATTCGTCGAGGCATGACCTGTTGACTGTATTGTTAAATCTAATCTAATCCCTTGTCCATTGTCCAGTGTCCATTGTCCTGGGGTCCAGCTAGCCATGCCACTATTTTAATTCTTGTCCTTACAATGCCTTTCTTCTTTTAATAAACTACTTGTCATGGATGATGATTAGATTAGTTTTCTTAAAGGAGGAATATGTCATCATTATTGCATCTTGACCATCAAGATTTTTGCATCTTGCTCTATTTGCATTTGGCTCTATACTATAGAGCATGAATTCTTAACCACCAAATATCCATGTGATGAGCACAATGGCCCCTTGCCTTTTCATTGTTTTTATGTGTGGTGTTGTGTTTGTCATCTAACGAACAATAGCACTATATTTGGAAGACATATATGCCGATGATTTTCCAACTGTTGTCGTTCAATACTAGTAAACCAGGGTTTTTCTATAAAGCCTCTTAGTTTTTTAATTGAATATTGTGAAAAAGATAGACCGAGACATTTCGAGCATGTCGCCATATTGTCCTATACGTACGCTGTAGGGGAAAAGCCAACGTTTCCCTAGAAATGACTACAATGTATCCGTGACTCTCCCCTGTCTCTCTGCTGCATTTAGCCATCATTTAACATCTATTTCGTATATATAGACTCTCCAAGAACTCTCTGCTTTTGGCCCTCTTTTGTTAAAATCTGTATAACGGAGGTTGTGGCTGCTTTCTATTCATAAGAAGGCAACTGTATATACACTTACCATCAACCTGGCGCTTTGTCAAGGAAACGACCGGTGCCCCGGAGAAAGCTTTGCTCCCCGTGTTACACGCTTGGAAATAAAGGCGCTTGAGCTCGTGAAATACAAACACAACTATGAAACCAGTAGAGATTTCTCGCGAAATTAAGAAACCGGTAAGTAAACGGTGAATAAAATACGGGATGCATACATTTTTTAATTTGTGGTAATCTCAAAAACCTTTACTTCTAAAAGGGTTCCCTCCACTTCACCGTGAGGCCAAGGACTCGAGGCAGCAATCTCCGAGGTGAGAAGGCAAATGCAATCATCTGCGCATGCCGATGTCAATTAGTGACACATCCCCAAGGCATCATTGTCTCACGATACTAACCTAATATCAATTAGGCAACCAGTGTTACAGAATATCGGCGGTAATAACTGGGAACGTATTCAAGAGTTTATGGTGCTTTTACTTCTAATTTACCAGTAAGTCCTTAATGCGAATGTCCTCTGTCGTGCAGGGTACAATGAAGTGATATGAGCTTCATTCCACAACAAGGTATGTCACGCATTAACTGAGATGGTGTCATTATGAGAATATCTTCTTGGAGAACAATATAATGCCGTAAATAAGTAAATCAATCAATCCCGCGTAACGCCTTTTACTTGATCTGGCCGTTGGTGCTATTTTTGCTGATGCTTCGCTGGTGGTTAATCACGAACCAGGCATTCAGAACGCGGCGGACTGTAGACTGAGTGATCTCAGAACCTTGTGCGGTTGCCGCCGCAGGTGCCAGGACGCCAGTCACTTCAATCTTATTCACACAAAAGCTGCAAGCAAAACCAAGAGGATATTGGGACAGCGTATATATGAGCGAGGTTGCACTGAACGATCGTCCAAGCACGTCAGTCCATTCACCCAGTCTATTGCAATCGCCCGCGACTATAACTCGCAAGTTTACTACGACCCTTTAGGAATCTGCTTCATTACTTCAAAATTATCCCTGCAGAGGCTACAAGCACTGGAAAAGCAACGGAACATCAAAGGCAATGCGTATAAATGCGTCGAGTGTCATTTGAACACTGTCCAATCACGTCAGTCCATTCATCCAATCGCCCGCGACCATATTGGCCTGTTTACGTCCCTCCAGCAACATGTCCAGAGTTTGTATTGCCTGATTTCAATCGTGTGATGAGATCACGTTTCAGATTGCTTTCTTTTATTGCGAAAGGAGAGATATCTTTCAGCGATTATGTGGTATGGTAGAGTCGCCAGTTGATTGTATCAAGGCGCCTTTTCAAGGCGGCATGAACGCTGACACCATCAGCACTCTTTCTTTCTTTCTAACCTGAGCAATTCACTTTTTTGGGATGTGGATGTTTGTTCTGAACCATTTCAAGCATTTTTTTAGACACGAAGTAATGTTATTCTTGTGGAGATGGCGATTATTCATCATCAGCTTACCAAAGACGGCCAGGTTAATTCATTCCCCTCACATCTTCTCGCTCGATGAAAACGGTTGAACGAAATCCGTACTGCAATGCACAATTCCTAAAAATCCTTCCGCTTGACCACTTTTAAATTAGTTCGGGTTGAGAACTTTTTCTGTGAAGGATAGTCGCCTTTCTTCAGAGACAGTTTTAGATATAAAAAGTTCATCCTGGAATCAGAATAAATGTCCACAATCTCAGTGGACTTCGATATGGAAACAAATGGTTCCATTGCAGACAGCAGGGTCATCGAGTCTCATTTCGAATGAACTCCGGGGGAGTCATCAAGCGGCTACCAAATCGAAATATTGCGCCCACTATACATGTTATGGTAAATGAAATATGTTTCTATTCTCTTAGGTTTACATGTGAGAGAGAATTGGGAACAATGCGTGAAGAGTTTATGATGATTGAAGAGACATATATCGGGTGACCAAAAAAACCTCCACAACTTTGACGGTTGACAACTCGCAATTTATTCGTTATACGTCAGTGAAATTCGGCACACCCTATATGATATTGATACCGTTTTAGTTCGTATTTAAATATCCATGCATCTTGCAATGAAATTTTTGATAATCATCTGATGTCATTTCTAGCCGTCGTATATGGAGATTCTTTAGAAACGAAAATGCCTTGGCGTATGCCGCACGTTACCAGCTCAGAACAACCTGGCAAACTTCTTTGCTATTATTATTTCAGATTGGCTCGCTCTGGGTTATTCATGTACATATTCTCTTACTCGACCACCTTTTCATTTTTTCTTTAAGACTGAAAAGGTAACAAACGCCATTGTCAAGCGCACAGTCTCTCCTCGGGAAAATCACACGAACGCCTACCCTTTCCTAACATATCAAGTGTTTAGAAATAGGGAAATATGAGTGAATAAAGGGCGACTGGGGCTAGATCTGCGGTATCCAAGCAACACTTTACTTCTCAGCTAAGTCTCGGTTAGATCAAGGAAAATTTATCACAAAGGAAAATGTGGTCTTGTTATAGCGTGAGCTCCCGGTACAGAACCCTGGACCCACTTTCTTACATAAACTTCTCGATAGGTTTTACAATCCTATTACGTGATTGCTGTGTCTTTTTTCGCTGATATCTCATTTTCAAGGTTTGATCTTTGAATAGAACAGGTTATAATGAGGAGATTATATCGCCGTTGCGTTGTGATTTCTTCTATCTATGGAACACCATAATCTTCTTCAACTTTGCCATTATCAGTAACACTCTTTCAGGAAACCATTTGAGATTTGGACTGGAGCTGAGATGAGGATTTTGACACTTGCAGAAGAGGAATCTACCCCTACGCATAAACATCTACATGTATGTCTCGTTTTGGAATGGAAACCCTTCTTTAGAAAACTCTTCACTTCTTGGTTTACTGGCGTTCTTTGCTGAAGCACCATCCCACCAAATTTCCAACCCTTCTTTAACCAGATTTGATTCATAGGCAATTAGCGCCACCCACCAGCGGTTACGGTCCTCAACACAGACGAACATGTACCAATTTTCCACTCGGCGAAACAAATCCCCTTGTTCATTTTCCATGCAACCCGATCTAACAGTACCCGAAGGCCTCATCCATTTACCTTAAAACGGGTAATGCCATCCTTTGCTGTTGTCACGCGCGTCAGTGGGTCCTGATACGACCAATTACAGTATCATTACGGCAACAGGGATATGTACCTAGTCACCACGAAAGGAGAATACTTCATCTACACCCGGGCATCTACAGCCTCATTATATTGGTTTGACATGACCTTGGGTGGGGATAAACATGACCTTGACATTTAGTTGATATGAGGTCACTGTAATATCTTTCTTTTTATTGGCCATTGGGATCTGAATATAAAAGTGATTGAATGCCGCGCAATGTGATGGTCGGTCCGATTAATAGACGAACCGGTTAATGGTGCATGATGAACCGGTATGATAATGAATAGTAAATTTACTGCCATGGAAAATCGTATAGGTCATAGGTAGGTTTTCAAGAATGACGCCTCGATGTAAAGTAACAACCGATATTCTGCTCATAATGATGTACCAAAGACCATGTCTCCTGAAAAAGAACCCCTTGAACTCTGAGATTCTTCTGCATCTGGATAATTTGGCAACGAACTTCCACAAGGGAACATAACGTCACTTTGGTGCATCATGTATTCCCTATCATAATGCAAAGATTTTCGCACGTCAGAGGTTAGACGTTTCTATGGCTACTGTAAACCGGTAAATTGTCGGCGTGGGTTCCGCGAATAACCTTGATTGGAATAACTGAAAGAATTATCGTAATCCACCTTTAATGAAATCCGACCAAATCTTGCTTTCGGAAAAAATTCCAAATAATGTGAAATTTACGACGTAAGGAGGATCGGTACACGTTCAAAGAGACAAATGGTATTGTTTTGTATATATCAGCTATCTAACGAGCCGCTTTTATTATATTTCTGTCCTTAAGGGTCTCTTAACAGTGTCTATATCTCAAATGAGGTTGGTATCGCAGTCGTCTGGGATTAGTAAGTCCAGATGTTATTATGGCGATTTACTTTAAAGGCAAACCGAAAGTACTCGTACTAATCAGTGGCAAACTATTTCTTACTGGGATGTGAAAAACGGCAGATTTCCAAAATGGAAACTGGTTCTAAATGTCATGCGTTTTTTAAACGTATGCTTACGTCTATGATGTACCTTATACACGCACTTAGGGATGATTTCGAAAATATCATTCACCTCCTTCGTTACTCACTGCCCTTTTTTACTACGATTCTCTTGATTTTGCCAATTTTACAATTTAAAATGGCCGCCTATAAGTTAGAAATTAATGGGCAAGTAGGAGGGGCGATGTCGAGTTGTTACCAATGGCTTTCGCCACGGGTGCACATAAGACGCCACTGGCGTCAGCTGTGGTGGGAAGGAACGGAAAGAAGATGGGTCCATGGTACACTTTAAAGCCTGCATCTAGTTCTTAACGTACATGTATAGCAGTCTTTCCGTGCCATATGTTTTGAATTGGTCGAGTTCAAGAATGAGCGCTTTGTAGCTGCTCCTTGAAACCCCAGATTGACTTCTGTGGAGACCGGGATGATGATAGTCCCAAAGCGCTTGAGAATACCCAGCTATTGAGTAATTCGACTATTATTATCATTATTATTATAGAACGCACGCTGATTAAAATGAGCCACGTAGTTGCCAATGAACTTTCTGTCATCCCTCAAAGGCGAATTGAAAGTGTACAAAACTCAGTAGTCTGACGACTTACGCTTATAGGAAAACTGATGATGCATCGCATCCGATAAGCCTTTCGTTTGTTAACTCAAAGACCTGGTCCCATCATCTTTATTCAGAATACGCTCACATTATCCTTTCAATCAATGAAAACATCAAAAGCTTTATCAAAACAAATATTCTGTATTATTTCTTTAAGTTGACGCGTACAAAGTTCAAAGGACTGTCATTTTGTTAAAAAATGCCATCTTTATCATTGTTAGAGGGACGTGATATCAAGAATATACAGCACTGAAATGAATTACTTTGTAGTATGATTAGGCTCCCGCCTGAGCACGCTTCATAATAGAAAACCAAAGGCGTTGTCAACAGTGATGTAGCTAAGGTGTTCTTGTTCAGCAATGACTGAAGGAATTCCTTTTTTCTTCGGCTGCGAAATGCTGTAGTGCAAATCGAGATTTTGATGATGACAAAATGGCCCTTTAAAAGGTCGTAAGCAGCTAGTGAAGTTATCTGAAGCCAAAGAAATTCAGTAGTTTTTCTAAAGAGTGGGTGGCGTTGATGTATGGGACGTGTCTTTGCCGAGATTGATACTGTATTACACGTTCTTTATAAAAGAAGCTATCGAATACGGCAGTTTTGACCGCAGTACACACATTCTCTTTCTATGCAGCCGTATCATTTAATGATTCCTCCGTCTACCAGAGGTAATTGATTTACATTCCAATTCGCATACCTACAGATTATTGTTTGTAACAACCCTCCCTACCCTGGAGACGGATAATTATCCCAATTTGTGCTCCGGTACCACAATGGCTCATCATGCCAAATTTATACCTTGATAGCTAGCCTGAAATGAACAGCCATCGATCCGTAGTCACCTCTGGCCACCATTGAGCAGTCATCGATCCGAATAAATGGATAACCTGGAACGTTGAATAAACGATGGTGCTTTATTGAAATCTATTTGCGTGGTAAGACGGTTCTTCCTCCTTTGTTGCATGGGTCATTTTATGTATAATCCAGCTATGATCTGAATTCTCATAATGGAGGATTTTGATTTATGCTACTTTATATTCCTGTGTTCAGGGTTGGAATTGCTGGGACATTGGTAGTCATATGCTGCCATGCACGGATGTTGCGGACAGGCCTCCGATCGGTAATGGCCATGAAGAGTGATGATATATAAAGAGATAAAGAGACAGGTTTATTCGGGAAGGAACAAATATTTTGATAGGTTTTCTGTTTCAGGAAAACTCGAACTTTTCTTGGACTTTTCTCGGACTTCTCAAAGAAACCTCGGGAAAATATGCACCTTCTGAGGTTGTTGTGGCTTTTGCGGTGTCTTTCAAGCCCAAACGTGTAAGAAAAAGTGACTGATTGACGCCGTAATTCGTACTACAGGTGGCAATCGTCGAGAAAAAAGATGATAAGAATGGGAAGTGCATAATGTCATAGCTGCTTCTGTGCATGCAGAATCTACATCAAACAAAGTAATCTGAATGTCATGTTATGACAAACCGCTGTTCACTTCATTTCTTCAGTGAAGGCACTTCCATGTTCCCGCTCGATCCCTGTGAAACCAAACACCCATATGTCGGCAAGCCAGAATCAATTTTACCAATCAGATCCTCTGACCGTCGCTTTGCCAAAATCCTTTCAACAGTAACAACTTTCCATATCCAATTCACCGCCTGACCTTTATCTCTGCCCAATTCCTTAATGTCGTTAAAAGCAAGGACACACAGCGTATTCCTACCCTTGTTGTAATGGTAACCTGCTGACGCGTGAAGTAACACTTCTAGCGATGAAACCAATGCCAAATCAATTGCCTGATTTTGCCAGAAGCAGCTCTCTTCCGAATAGAGAAATGCTTACCGAAGGGATTGCCTTTCAGTGATATCATAAATAGGCCCTTAAACAAGACCATTTCAATAAGTAGTCATTGTTTTACAAAAGTTTAATGCAAAGCTAACCTGCATGGAGCTGAAATTAACTCGAAGCGCAAAAGATCAAAATTTTGCAATTCCAAACCCATTTTCAAGCCAGTATCCTCAATCCCGAGATGAAACTGGAATCTTTGCTCAAAAGATAAGAATCAGCCGTTTTCGTGGATCAGAACGACGCCTTAATCTTGTCTCTTCCCTTCTTATTCCTATCCTTGTGTCGTGTTATCGATTTTCCTCTGACACCTCCAGCAACTCATTCGAAGATGATCCCAGGAGGATTGATGTTTTTATTGTGGTTTGATAATGGGACATCACGGTATAGATCTTTACGGAATCCATCAGTTTTGTCTCACCTTGGTCTTTCGTGCTATTTGTCAAAACCTCGCTGGCTGTACCAATCATACTTTGGGGATTTCACTCCCAAAAGAGCACTTTTTGGTGTTTTCTTGTTGGATATAGGTTAACTTATCATCACCGAATGGTGTCATGGTTATGACTGATGCGTCACAGGTACCAATCGTGTTACATTTTCATTTCATCTCATCCGCAACAACATCCTTGCATTTCAACCTTGGTGTAATTTACTTTACCTTCTGTGTGTCATCAGGCTGGTTGTATCGCAAGACATGTATCGTTGACAATGTAACATCGTTAGTAGTAATCAAATAAGAAATGTACCGTGTGGAAGTGATAATAAAAATCATAAAATATAGCAGTTTTCGCTATATGAAGGAGTTAATATACGCCATTGCTAATAGTGATGGCAATCATAACTTTGGGTAACTTTACTTCACCAATATATATAACATGCTATGGGTTACCAATGATGTTTCCATGACGTGTTGTGGAAATCGTATAACCGTGAAGACGAAATAAAGGCGCTCGAGATAATGTTGCCAGCAGATAGATAGGCTATATATCGATGCATAACCCATTGACAAATATGACATCATTGACAGTTACGTTCATGGTCGTGAGGGAGATTATAAATATCATTATTGGACGTTGTGTCATCGAAGTACTCTTGGCGCCAGTTCAGTGACAGCTCGCTGAGGGTTTACTCAATAAATGTTTTTATGTATATGTACCTCATCAGTGTTCACATGAAGGCCCTTGTTGGAGTCATATATAGTACAGAAAATATAGTTATCCCGATTAATTTGATAACATTTCTGGTAGGATTTTGAGAGACGCACTTGGAAACACAGTAAGTTATCAATTGATAGTTACCACTTTGATTAAATCGTCAACAATACAAATGCACCCGAACGGCACTTGCAATATGTACATGCACACCAGTTGGCAGTGCTAAGGAGGCAGTGACATAATGTATAATCATGCTATTACCAGCAGCATCAGAAAAAAACCCGGGTGCTGAAAAGCCAACGCCGATCTATCTCTTCCATTTACGTTCTTTTCATATCTATTCCGCTGAATATGAATACAACTTTCTGTATCTTGAATAACAAATATTGTGTATATCTATATCACCGTTAAGTAAGGTTTTTTTCACGTTGTCAACAACAGTAACAATGGCATGTGTGAATGTTATTTCTTTTTCTAATTAGGGGAAGTGACTTCTACAATGTTCTTAAAGGATGTTGTCGGTGAGACAGTTATAGCAGAAACATTGGTTTGTATCGGTATCTCACCTCAAAGTACAACATGGGAAAGATCAGGATTTTTAAAAAGTGCGCGCTCTCGTTTTAGGTACGAATTTGAATATTCTATAAACACGGAAAAGAATGCAAACGAATTTGTAACTGTGATATGTTTTCTTAACTTTTTAGCTCACCTCTGGGGAGCTTATACGATACCGATATGTGATTATGTATCTATGTCATCTAATCAATATCCCTAATTTTCAGTCAAATCCCATGATGACAAATATGGCCGCCAGGCCGCCATCTTAGAAATCCAACTCCTAAACTGTTGAACAGATGTCAACCAATTTCCTTAAATTCAGTCAACTTTATAACCAAAATGCTATACTTAGATGGTACAGGTAATTTTCTTTTGTGCCATTGAGCCGAAAAGAATAATATTATTCAATGGAATCAAAACTAGTGAAACTAGCCAGAAGCTGTTCTCCCCATATCCATTGCAAATGACATGCATTACATTACCCGAGGTGAGCACATGGTCCCTGGACCATTTCATTCTCCTTGCCTTGAGTGATGGGGAAAGGTCAGAAATTCAACGTGAATGAGTATTCCTGACATGTACACAAATGATTACAAACCTTCTGATTGAAGACATTTATCAGTAAAACTTTAAAAGGATGGTCACGTACATTCCCTTTTGTACTCTATCTTCTAAAGGATTTTTCTTTCAGTTTGTGCTGTTGTGATTAATTGCGAAATTTATGGCAACTGAACACATAGTAGCTTTGTATCTTTTTCAGGGAAGTGCGTATTCTCACCAGGAAGTGAGTGTCAACTCAGGGAAATATCGAGTTTACGGTCTTGCAATGTCGTGCTATTCTACACCTAATTGACATATTTTCCTCATGTTATCTTTTCAGGCAACCCGACTCAATCATCACTACGGTAAATTCTACGAAATATCCAAACAACCTACGCAGTCGTCACTTGACCCTTTGGATGAGTCTGCAACAGCGGCCGGTACCCGAAATAAGAAGAAGTCATCAAACGGTAACTACTGAAGCCCTCGGGTCTCAAGCCAGGCGCTGTCAAACCACGAAAACATGATTCTGGCGTAGGATGGTTCTCTGCAACTAACGGTCTATGTGTCTCCTGCTTTTCAAGAATAAGGTGATGCAGACTAAATACACGACCGTATCCTCACTTTAACTAATGAAACTGAAGAAGAAAAAAAATACCCTGAACATAAACTCCATAGCAGACAGCACTAAGGAGTACTTCTTCTATCATATGTTTGTCCCTAAACAATCAGGCTTGCCAATACCTTTGGCTGGTGTTGTTGAGTGATACCTCCTCTGCAGCCGTGCCCTAGCCAACCATTAAATTGCCTGTATGAGTTGTTGACGATACTGGTGCGAATAGAAAGTGAGGACATGATCGTGTCAGAACAAAGGGATGCTGCGTCCTCTCGGCTTCTTACGAGGGTAAGAGTTAGGCAGTTCTCGTTGTCGTCGAGTGCGGAGTAAATGATTGAGTGGAGTCCTCAGCGTACGCGGATGACAGCCACAGTAGGAAAAGTTGTTATTCCATTGTCGTTCTTGCTCTGATTCTGCAACCCGGCGCATCTTTAACGATATCTAACACTAATTGATTAGTTAATGACTGACTGAGTAGAGGAACAAGTTGACAACAAGGAGTTTTTCACATCCGATTATCAGGTTTTTTCATATAAACGCTCGATTTCAACGCTGGACGATTGTTGTTGAACAAAATCAAAACAGCAGCAGGAGTGACATTTCAGTGTTGCTCTGACAGAGACTTATCCTCACTTTGAAAGTGGACGGATTTATTTTCTTCCATGACATCTTACACAAAATGATTCATTAAAGTGGAGAGGAAATATAATTTGCTAATGACAGAAAAGGCTTCTTTCATCAATGACGTCATCTTTCCTTGGAACAAAAAAACAACAGAAAAAGTGGCTTTTGAATGTCGATTTTAACGTCGAACCTTTTAAACTTGACAAAACATCTTCCTCACTTTCATCTTTCAGAGATTAATTCAATATATGAATTGATAGGAGAGTTACTGCGATAAATAAGTAAGACAAGGACACACATCGCATCACACGATTCCGATCGTTCTGCGAATAAATACTACTTAGATACTGGTTATTGTTGTTGAGTGAAATCGATATAATCCAGAAGTACTTGAGATTCCGTTTCACCCACTGTCCCGTAAATATCATTCAAATGCATCAATACGTCAAACTGGATTAAATATCGTTGGATTTAGATAATCGATTTCGGATTACTCGGGCGAAAGTCAAGGTAGTACAGTTTTTTAGAAGGCCATCTCTGGTCACATCCCATATCAATCTCGGATGCTGAGTTGGTCAACAGTCAGTGGAGTACTTGGTTTATAAAAACTTTGTCCTTCCTGCATATGACATCTGTGGTATGGCATTGATGTTTCTGATACTCTTCTTGTGAAGACGGATCCTGGTCAAAGGAGACATCGAAATGTCGTTGTGTTTATCACTACCACGAATGTGGTAGTGTCGCATCAGTGAAAAGTCGCTTATATCAATGGATAACTGTGTCTGACTTATCAATACACTGTGGATTTAGCGATGAGCCGTCGATGGAATGTGCGGAAATATAAGTGAAGATATCTTACTCGAGACGTCCTTTTTGATAGATCCACCGGGATGTGTCATTTGAAGGATCGAAGCGATTCATACTCCTTGTTATGATGCTCAACGTGCCAGTCATTAAACAATGGGCCAACACGCAGCGAATGTGTCCTGTGCTCTGACCGATCCGAGCAACTATGTCACAGCCAGATTCATTGTCATGACCACGACCCTTATCCTGATAAATTTTGCTGTCGTCCTCGGGAACAGTCTGGTTATCGTCGCTGTATTCACATCGGAGAAACTTCGCTCGGTCACCAATATGTTCATTGCATCCCTGGCGTGTGCTGACCTAATGCTAGGGGTTCTCGTTTTGCCCTTCTCCACAACAGTCGAGGTGCTAGGATATTGGGTGTTTCAGAATCTCTGGTGCAGTGTCTGGTTGGCAGTGGACGTCTGTCTGTCCACGGCATCCATCTTGAATCTGGTGGCCATAAGTCTCGATCGCTACATTGCCATAACGAGACCGATACGGTACCCGCGGATGATGACTTCAAAACGCGGGAAAATACTCATAGCCTCGGTTTGGATTACATCATTCGTCATTTGCTTCCCGCCTCTGATTGGGTGGAATAACCCGCCATCAGATACAAAACCAGAAATGTCGCCATATTCGAATTCGTCAACCCTTGTCACAAGTTATTATATTAACAATGATACAATTTTTCATATCGAGTCAACAAATACTTCAAAATGCCTGGACGAGGTTTATACCTGTGGCTTAACCTCGGAACGAGGTTATGTGATTTATTCAGCAATGGGTTCATTTTTCGTACCGATGATAATCATGATATTTTTCTATATCAGGATATACAGGGCTGCATTGCGGACTACAAGAGCTATCAAAAGTGGTGTTATTTCAACAAAACGCGGTAACGTAAGTAATGGTTCTGAAACGCTGACACTTCGTGTACATAGGGGTGGTTTCAAAGCTACATTACCACATTCTAAAACAGCGAATGAATTAAATAACATTATTCCACCTGGAGACAACTCAAAAGCCAGACTCGTTCAGTTGAAATATCGACACGGTTCCACAGAAATCATCAGGGCGAAGGAAGGTTCATTGGAAAACATCCCGCAGTTGAACTCAAGTATGAAAGATCTCGTAAACACTACTGAAACCGGTTCGATAAACTCGAATACGCTCGGCGTTCCCGGTGAACAACCGCCAAGAAAAAGCAGATCTTTGACCGAGTTCATTCTGCGGCAGGAGAAGCGGGCCAGTAAGGACATGAAGGACGGGAATAGGCGGGAGAGCTCCGTCTCTTGGAGTCTGCGGCGATTCAGGCGGAGCAGCGGGAGCGAGACAAGCCGGGGGAACCCACGGCGAAGTCTATCAAAACGTTACAGCATTGAGACCAAAGCCGCGAAGACATTAGCTGTTGTCGTGGGTGTTTTCATAATCTGTTGGCTGCCGTTTTTTACTGTGTATTTTATTGGAGCATTTTGTGATGATTGCATACCCCCGATATTGTTTTCCATCTTCTTCTGGCTAGGCTATTGTAACAGTGGACTCAACCCCCTCATCTATGCATTGTTTTCCAAAGATTTTAGGTTTGCATTTAAAAGGCTGTTGCGATGCAAGAAAGCCAACAAGCCGCGGTTTAGGAAATACGGTATTCAAGCATTCGTCTACCAGGCGCATTCTGGAGGGAGGGCACTAGCCAAGGACGCGTCTGAGAACACCGAGAGCAACGATGCCGACTCATAACATCATCATGTCAAAACTTGACACAGTGTAATAGTAGATTGGTCATGTTTCTGTTAAATTATTTTCTAAGATTTATTTTGATACAAGTTATGTTCGTGTCTTGTCTGTGGAATCTGCGCCACGGTGTGTACAACTGCATGTTATTGTTATAAGCAAGTTTGGATTAATCTATACATGTTATAACTCAAGTTGACTGCCAGAGAATACTTTAACTCAAACCTCCACCCAGGACTACGCATGTATCGCTGGACATTTCCGAGCCGCTCTCCGCTGCAATAGACGCAGTCTGAGGACGAGATTGTCGGTTGTCCACGACGACGAGATTTTGGCCAAAACATTGCGCATACACTTTTTATCCCGGTCACAATGACATAATGCCAAATAAATACACGTAGAGCCTTCAAAGGTCTTGAAAAATATGGCTACTCTGGATGAAAATTAAGGAACCTAGTCATCTCTAAATACCAAATCATTCAAAAGATTGATGAGTTTTTGTGCAGCGAATAGTGCTCCTCTTGGCCATTTACGCTTCTCGGTGATTTTCTCGTCGCGTTCGGAGATTAAGAATACCCAAGAATTCTCCACGTAAAAATAGCCAAGTTGCATTGACCGACGTCTGGCAAGCCAAATGAGGCATTCTCGCGTATACAACACCTCGGTTTTCTGTCGCAGAACTAGATTTTTGTATTTGTCCGTCCAACCCTTAATCCCCGATGTCACAATGTCTTTCTTTTAATTTGTGAATGTTAACATCTCATCAATCCCAAAACCATGATCGTAATATACGTGTCATACATTTCATTCTGTGGCCAGTGCCATAAAGTATGGACGGCGATTAGAGCATGCGTAACAGCCGCATCTCCAGTACTGACTGCCTGGTGAAGGAAGTCTTCGTTCCGCTGAGACATCTTACTTCGTATCATCAGTTATTCCAATGTGTCCCTGTATTAACGGCAACTTCCTCGTCCACACCGTCTTGCCGCCGCTCCAATATTCATTCGCAAAGAAATGTGTGTGTTAACACAATGTAAAAATGTCATGCGGAACGTCATGTGGAGGAGTATCCATTAGAGAAGCTCTGGATGAATACAACCGAATACAAATTAGCCAAGCGAATTTACGCTCTTCCCAGCGTTTCACATAGCGCTATCATCGGAGCAAAGAGCAAATCTTCGGATGAAACGGTGACAAAGCTCATGGTCGCGCGTCGCAGGATAAATCCGGCCTAAGTCAATAGCATTGTCTACTAACTCCTTTTTAAACATACTTAGTACTATCATAACTATCGTATAGGCGATATACTTAAGTAGATGGTAGCGCTTTGTCTCTCATTAAACCTGTCAACGAAGTTGCGTGTCGGCTGATGCCAGGTATTGTACAAAAAGCGACGTCTGTCGTTATTTCGCTGAACTAGCACACCACGGCATCGCTGAAATGGATGAAAATATCCCGATTAAAAGAAGGCAGGATTCAACCAATATAAAGGGCTTAGAACACAAGAAACACTGGTCAACTTTTTTTGAAATAGTTGTGGACAAGAGCAGATAGGCAGTATCATAAGTTTTTATCTCCTAATGGTCAACAATACAGTTTTTCTTCAAAAGAGCACGCATGTCATGTGTGCTGTGGGCCCATCACACTCTGAGATTGAGAAATCCCGAGATCCGTTTTTTTAATCCTCTGTCGTAAACAGAAATAGAGGAGGAGTATATTGAAAACAACTGGTGCCAGGATCAGGTTGAGATAGGTCATTCGCAACCACATACACGTGTCTAACTCAGGTTGAGATCACGAGATGGAGAAGTGTCATATTCATGTGCAATATTCTATATGAGCTGTCTTTTATTTCATTTACCCAAATGTCATCGCCAAACATAGATATTTGTGTAAAAGTGAATACATGTGAACAGGTGTAATTATCGTAATATTTATTAAAGAAACCATACTTTTATAAATAATTCGACTTGTTTTTATTAATTTTGACAGAAGAAAAATGTTGTAATTTTAATGGAATGGAGGGTCGACCGAAAGAATCCAAAATGAAAAATTAATGTAATACTTCTCACGTAAGAACGAATGCATAGTAGCATAACCTTTTTTTCAAAATCCATGATGGTATTTACCACATCAGTTGTGAATGAGGCATGTATATTTCATAAATCTCTGGGATTTTGCTTCGAGACATGACTACCATGCTTTTTAGCTCACCTCTCTGAGAGGTGTGGCGTGGCGTCCGTCGTCCGTCGTCGTCGTCCGTCGTCCGTAAGCAGGGCACGTTTCGTAACTGTTAGAGCTATCGAGGTGAATCTTGGTACACATGTACCCTTATTAGATTATCAAATAAGTGCCTGCACATAAAGCATCGATCGCCTCGAGTACAAAAAAATTGCATTATTTAGCTGGCATTAGACGAAAGTTAAAATTCAATTAAAAAATACCTCAAATATTCAGATTGGAACTACATGGAGTTGCCCAGAACAATAACGGGTGACCTTCATACATGTCCTGACCGACGTATGCCTCCATAGGCCTGGGACATCCAATGATTAACTGAGTGTTCACAGCTCATCATCGATTTGAGCTTGCGGCCTTCCATATTATATGACTGCTATTTGTCCGACCATGCAGCTGACACGTTTAAGAAAGATATGATTAACGAAGCTGCCATATGCGACCACAGAGACCACATACACTGGGGTGATGGGTCCTATTGTATCATGCGTATGAACACCATTACGTTTCCTGACCAATTAGACCACATACATTGGGGTGGTGGGTCCTATTGTATCATGCGTATGAACACCGTTACGTTTCCTGACCAATTAGACCACATACATTGGGGTGATGGGTCCTATTGTATCAAGCGTATGAACACCGTTACGTTTCCTGACCAATTAGACCACATACATTGGGGTGATGGGTCCTATTGTATCAAGCGTTTAGACATCATTACGTTCACTGACCAAATAGACCACATACATTGGGGTGATGGGTCCTATTGTATCATGCGTATGAACACCGTTACGTTTCCTGACCAAATAGACCACATACATTGGGTGATGGGTCCTATTGTATCAAGCGTTTAGACATCATTACGTTCACTGACCAAATAGACCACATACATTGGGTGATGGGTCCTATTGTATCATGCGTATGAACATCATTACCTCTCCTGGCCAAACAGACCACATGCATTGGGGTAACGGGTCCTGTTGTATCATGCTTACATGTTCTGAACAAAAAGGAGCCCATTAAATTTTAATAAGTCCACAAATCATGGTTAAGATAACATGAGACTTTACGTCGTATTTATTCCGAGCTATTGTCTTATTAGGTCAATGAAAGTTGATTATGGTTCTCGTCAGTTACTTTCGGGAAATCTGTGAGGGTTTTCCTTCATCTTCCATCTTTCATTGTCGGTAAAATATAATTTTCCTGATGAAAAACAGATTATTTCATGGAGAGAATCTGATAATCAACTTTCATTGGCCTAATGTACAAGCTAAACATAGTAACAATCCTTAATGATATCGAAAGTGAAAAGCCATGAACCAGCATGGCGTAAAGACAATAAAGCAGAAAAGTTCAATTACTGTTAAAGAAAGACGATAGACGTAAGCCAAAGTCATTGAAATGGTCATTGGGCTCCCAGTTGCAACAACACACCTGTCCGCAGTGTTAACCTATATGCTTGATGTCATACCAATTCGGTTTCATGATCAGTTTGCAGAAGCGCCTTCCAACAATATTGCTTATAATCCATTCCTGAGAAAGAATAGGGGTCATAATCTGTTTGTATCAAAGACTGTGCAGACTATTCCCAAGAAAGGCGTTGATTTGCCACTATTCAACGCCATATACATGTAAGACAAGTCTACACTATCTAGGTACTTTTATGTTATCATATCGTTCTCAAAAGCCAAAATTCGAAAGCAAGTTATCATCAGTTGATTCTTGTCGCACCCTGCAAGCATTGGGTTGTCAACCAGATATCGAACGAAGAAGAAGGAGAAGAAAACCAGTTTCTGTTCTGGTGATAGAGTTACCCTAATATCGGAACAACACTAGCCAAAAGCATTGCTCTTCTTTGTTTCAAAGTGGTAAATGTTTGGCAGTGTAAACTTGGCTTTAAATAATCACTCGCATAACTATTTGAAATTGACCTTCTCGCTCAAAACTACTTCATACTAGATTAATACCAGTATGCCACCGTGTACATTATTCTAGAGTGAACGAATCGGTCAATATATCCGTTTGTTCATAGATATCCAATTACAAATGGTGTCATCCACATAAAATCTCAAACAAGTCAATTTGTGCTTCGGACGACTTCGTTAGTTTTGATGAGTAATCCTCTATTGAAAATACATGTACATATTTCCTAATAACAATTTTGTAAGCGTTCATCATCTGTTTGCATTCTCTTGCCTGACAGTGTCTCTATTTCGTATATAATGTGCTGTCCGCCTCGACTCCATAAGTGACTTGGCACACATGACACATTGAACACTTGCAAAAATAATCTCGGTAGTGAACATTACCAGGTGAAATATAAACAACCCTTTCTCTTCTTCATTGCAGGAGAATTTCATGGCACCTGGATACGCAATGAGCACGAGAATAAACAACGCCGCCATCAGTGAAAACGCTGAACTAAAAGCGGCCATGATGTTGACGCATTTCCGTTTCGTATGGGAGGACTTGATTCCCCATCCGCCGGAAAAGGCAAAGAATAATCCAATGTAGAAACCGATAGGGAAATCGAAGGTGTTGCCAGTGCTGAAGATGGAGAGGTTACTAAGGTAACCTGAGGCGCCGGACATCATAGAGATGAACCCACATAGCAATTGAAATACTCCACACATTGATATAAACCTTGCAACGCATGGAGACCTGTTGCTCATGATCATGACAATCATGTCCTCAGTGTCCTCGCTTGTGATAGGCAATGGACTTTCCGCACTTCGTTTCTTGCGTTTAGTGTTTCTACGCCCATGGTGCTGAACACCATCCGCCATTAATACTGCAGAGCCATTGGCGACTCCGCCATTTTCTAGAGGAAAAGGCTCATCTTCCTCGGATTCGGAATCAGTCTCTGAATCGAATTCAGATTCCGCGACTTCTCGAAATGTTAGATTCAGATCATGAAATATTGAGCTATTTCTTCTTTCTCGCATTGGAATAATGGAATCGCGCTTGATGGAGGACCTGCTACCACCACTGGTACTTTCAGAAAGTTTGCGATGAGCTTTACCAAAAATGGAAGCCAAACTTCCAGCGCTCGCAGTGGAGGAAAGCTTTCGATGAAGTTCGACTTCCTGCTGACTCTTCACTGGAGGCATGCTACGTAGGGGTATATTCTCATTCTCTTCATGCACAGTTCTCATTGGTGTTACAGTATCTTCGCCTGAATCCGATTCTATCAGTCGTAATGGTTTACCTATTAGGCTTTCTCTACCTGGAGGCATAAATAGCAGAGGTTGATTCTGCTCATTCGGTTTAGACCAAGACTGTTCTCCTGATGAACTCAAGGTATCGTTTAATTTTCTGCTCAATAAGTAACCCTTTGCTTGAAGTGCGAAGGACTCCGTTATGGAGAGGGTGGAAGAGTTGTCCCGCCAGCTAGTACTTCCAGTGCTTGTGCTAGATATGGGAGAACGTCCCCTACCCTGCCCAGAAATCAGTGGCAAGATGCTCGTTGCAGTCGAGTCCTTGTCACGGCCCCTTCTCGAATTGGAAGGAGAACTACTGCCCTGTTCCTTTTTAAGCGTCAACGGAGAGTTGTTTGCTAGGCCATTTCTCGAGTTATAAGATGAGTTGCCATCGAGGTTTTTTCTCGGATTGTACGGTGAGCTCCTGTCGCGGTCTTTCCTCAGCAAGACGGGAGAGTTCTTGTCGAGATCGTTTCTTAACGTTATTGGTAAACCCATGTCAGGTGAGCCCCTATCGAGGTCCCTTTTCCCGTGATGAGGTGAACTCCTCTCAGAGTTATTTCTAAAGTTATATGGGGAGCTTCCACTGAGGTTTTTTCTCGAATTAAAAGGTGAGCTACTGTCAAGGTCACTCCTGGAACTCTTGTCGAGGTCCCGCCTCGACTTATGAGACAAGCTTCTGTCGGGGTCCTTTCTCGAGGTGTACGGCGAGCTCTTATCGAGGTCACTTCTCGAGGCATATGGTGAACCGCTGCCGAAATCCTTCCTCAGCTGTAAAGGTGAGGATGACGGCCAGTGAATTGCCGCTTCTACAGTTAGTCTATCACCCACAGGAGACCTGCTCCTGGGGCTTGGTGTTTGATACGGTGCTCGGGCTCGATCGTCACTCGACTGGGGCGACAAACTGAACGAACGCCGTCTGTCCCCAGCCACACTTCCAATGGTCACTGATCCACAATCCGGCCTGTATGTACCAGATGACGGGTAACCAGAACTGTCATCACTGTCAATGGTAATATAGAACGCCCCGCCTTTTCGATACTGCTTTTTCCAAGATGGTTCCCTGTTGAAGGCTTCCCTTTTCCTGTGACCAGTGTCAAGCACGACATTAGAGTTTCTATCCCGATAACCGTTCTTATCCTTATATCCGCTCGCATCATTATAGCTTGGATACAATTTATCCGAAGGTTCTCTAGGGTAATATTTATTTGACCTTTCTGGGTGTTCTCTTGGAACCTCCTCACTAGATCTCCCATAGCCTTCTCTGGTATGATTATTCTTAGACCTATCTGTCTGTTCATGAGGGTAGTATTTATTTGACCTAGCTCCTCGTATATTCTCAATGACGTCACGACTTTCGTCGTAGTCGTCATACAATTCATCGTTTGTGTCATTGAACGAGTTCTTGCTCTCGTATCCGCTACTGAAGCGTGATAACCTTGACGTACTAATTCCCGCATCACGTGATTTCGACTTTCCGCTGTCCTGTAGTCCACGATCCCGACCTCCATCTATATCCCAACTCACGTGATATTGATGCTTCCCGTGGACCTTTGGTTTTTCGTAGAGGTCGTCCTGGTATGCAGGGTTGTCATAAAATACCGACTCGGGTTCGGTTTCTGTGCTAACCGACGGTTCAGCTCTAAAGAGCAGCCGACGTCGGTCCGTGCTCATTCTGAATCAGGCGACTCGCCGCAGTAGACCTTTTTCCATCGGTCATGGCAACTGAGTTGGTTGAGTAGCATACCATCACGCATGACGCACAAGGGTTTACCACTGCTGAAAAATACAAAGAAACAACCATGAAATACTGCTGGGATTGTATGGTCTCTCGTGACTGACCTTCTAACTTTGTAAAAATAGTCCACGTGTCATACATTTTCGTCAGTGATATCGTCAAGCTTTGGCAAGCTTCGCTCTCTGTTCCTCTTATTAATGTTAAACTGAGTGAATGCTTCATGTATGCTTACAGGTACTTTCGGCAACCTTCGTCTCTCGAAGTTCCTGACAGCCTGTAAAATATGCATAAGTGTCAACTGTAGTGTCAACCGTCAAAAAAACTTCCTCCGTCTCGAATTTGACACCATGGCCCGCGTCAACCTTGTTGGTTAGTCTGACGCAAGGACAGTCGAAAGATGTGTTATCATCGCCTGTGAGGGAGTAGCTTTTGTATGCAATGGTACAGGCGTAGTTATCCATGGGTATCTGTTTAAACTACAGAAGATATCAAGCAAGACGATTGTCTGAATTTACTATATGAAGGTCATTGGACAACCAAGATCATATGCGGCAAGTTTATTGTTATCAAGGATTTGATTGGTAAACACGGTAAAGGTATCAGTTTGTTTTTAAAGCCATCTGGGTCGTCAGAAAGCTCCCGCGCACGCAGTTTCAAGGACATTTATACCATGCTCTGTTGTTAGAAAAGATGAATTGTGACCCTGTGAACCACACTTAACATTGTAAAAAAGCGCCGCGTTTGTTGCAAGTCAACGTGGAACTCTCATTATCATCATTACATTACCAGAGTGCTTTGTCATCAATGAAATCATCATATTTCATTTTCTTATCTTTGTTATCATCATAACCTGTCTAATAGGACTTTCTACTGGTAGCTCATCATGAGTACCTGTAGTAGTCTATTCATAAGCCCCTCTTTTGGTTCATCCTGAGTTGGGTCGAATGCTGAATACGCCACTGCAGAATAACACACAACAAATCACGGCAAACTAAAGAATAACATGGATGCTACATCTGTCACCAGTGTGTACATATGATGCTACACTGCATTGAAAACTTCTAAGAAGTACACAATAAGCTCTGACGTCATAGCATGACCGCAGGTGAAACGATAAAAGTCTAGATTCGTTACCATATGTCGTGCCACATTTCAGCCAAATGACCGTTGTCTCAATGGAGCAAATTTGCAGAAGTGGTTGACGACCTTGATTTCAAGGCCATGACCGGAATGGCGACATTTTTACTACGTTTATATATATATATATTTGTCGTTGATCACGAACTAAACTGGCTGTGATTAAGAGGCCAATGATTTTTTCAAAACAGTATCGGAAATTGTACAACTAATATCGAAGTGTCGTCTAATTCTAATAAAATCGCCCTTCTCAAATTTTCCTGTACGGAAAAAGCCCCGCTGCAGCCTCCGCTGGTGACAATTACACTCCGGACGCAGTGGACCGGCTTCGTCCCTCACCCATAAGGAGATCCAATTACAAATGCAGGATGACGCAATGGACTGCCTCGGGAGTCTAGTGACCATATGCACGCGTGTATGACCTACGTTTTTAGCTCACCTCTTAGCAGAGGTGAGCTTATCCCATACCGTGGCGTCCGTCGTCCGTCGTCGTCGTCGTCGTCGTCGTCGTCGTCGTCGTCGTCGTCGTCCGTCGTCGTCCGTCGTCCGTTAGCAGGGCACGTTTCGTAACTGTTAGAGCTATTGAGTTGAAACTTGGTACACATGTACCCTTATGTAATGACACCTTGGACACCAAGTTTCGGTCCGATTCGTTTCATGGTTTGGCCACCAGGGGGCCAAACGTTGAAAGTGAAAATATGCAATATCTCCCTTAATAGTAGTCGGGAAATTTTGAAAAAAATATGGTAGGTACTTCTAGCAAAGGTGCATCATATATCCTCCGGGTTTTTGATTTGACCTCCTTTTCAAGGTCACAGAGGTCAAATGGTGTAAATTGGCCGTTAGGATGTAACGATGGCACGTTTCTAAACTGCAATGACTATTGATACCAAATTTTGTACACATTTACCCCTTAGTCAGGTGATCTCAGGGACCGAAGTTTGGTCCAATATGATTCACCACTTGACCACCAGGGGGCAAAATCCAAAAACCTTAAAAATGTGATTATTCCTTAACTTCTTGCCCGATTGCCACCAATTTGATATCATGGGTACATCTAACCACCATACAGTATATGTCACACAGGTTTTTAATTTGACCTTCTTGTCAAGGTCACAGAGGTCAAATGGCGTAAATTCGCCGTCAGGCCGTAACTATGGCACGTTTCTTAACTGCAATGACTATTGATCACAAATTAAGTACACATGTACCCCTTGGTCAGGTGATCTCAGGTACCGAAGTTTGGTGCAATCTGATTTGCCGTTTGGCCTCCAGGGAGGGGGCCAAATCCTAAATTCTTCAAAATGCCATTATTCCTAGTAATGACTTGCCCGATTGGCACCAATTTTATATCATAGGTACATCTAATTCTAACAACCATTCAATGTGTCACCCGGGTCTTCTTTGATTTGACCTACTTTTCAAGGTCACAGAGGTCGAATGTACTGTAAATTGGCCATTTTGGGGAAATTGTAATTGCTTGGACCTACATCAAACCTAACACTACATGACACAATACCATGCTCTTTATCCATCTTTCCTCCACATGAGGTGAGCACAATGGCCCTGGCCATTTCATTTCTGCTAAAATGCCCACACCCATTTAGTGCGCACACCATTTATTTATTCATCCATAGGCCTATGTTTATTCAGGACACTGGAGAAGTATCGATCGAAGAGAAACTGTGATCAGCTGATGATGAGATGTTTGGCTACGTGCATCGTTAAGTGTACATTAAAGTATGCTCAAATTAAATGTTGCAGATTGGGGCATTTTGTTGTTTCGCAACAGTTACGATCAGGGAACGCCCGATTAATATTAGTATATTCGATATTGCAAAGGCTGCAGTGTGTGAGTGGGTTTTTTTGCAACAGTTACAGTCACTCACGGGCAGACTGAAAAGGTTGAAAAGGTTGCCGTGTGTTAGTTTTGTTGTTCGGTACGTATTTGACTTCTTGACTTGCCATTAGGGAACGCCCAAAATAATCTATATTACAAATGTTGCCGTGTGGGTATATTTTCTTTCGCAACGCTTTACCATTAGGGAACGCCCGTTAGATTCAATATTGCAAAAGTGGTCATATCAAATCTGAAACATTTTGTCATGATTTAAAGTGTTTCAAACCCAAACTCACGTTTAGGTTGGACTATATATAACCTGGCGGATAACTGTTTTTTATCCGTTTTTCCACATATGTTTTATGGGTGCAAAAATGTTTGAGTTCACTGCAGCGAACTTTATTGAATCGTCTGCCGCATCCAATAATAAAAACGAAAAATATATAAAACTGATATGTGGTCCACTCTTTGCCATCCTGAGATCAGGCATTTTTACTCCTGCGTCCTATACAAAATATCGAGAGGTGGAGTTTATTGAAAACCACTGGTTGTGCCAGAATGCCTACCAAATAACATCTTATCTCCACGTCGTGTTCTCTTGTCATGTTTACCGGGTTTAGTTTCGGGAAGTTCCATTTTTACAGGTTTTTTTAGAAACATTCGTTAACATGTATTGACCTACATGTATACGGAATAACAAATTTACCACATCTAACCGAACGAAAGGATCCGCATTATCGTCAAAAAGTCTCCATTCCAGCCAAATCCATGACTGCATACTAAGTGCACGCATCCAATGCAGGCCTTTACATTATTCTATTACTGATTCGAATCACGTCATTGCCGGACCCTCCTCAGGCAAACCGAGCTCCACCCTGGCCTGTAATTCGCCCCATCACGACCCCGCCACCAAAACCAAAAAAATATATGCCCATAACATGATACTAACCTTTTTTATTTGATGTAATGAACCGAAATGGTGTGCTGTCCCTTTTGCCTGAAATTCACCGGGATATCACGAAGAAATCCCATTTCCATCCATTTCAATATGTCCGTAATATTGATATCTGTCTTTTTACAATATTGTGATAGTGGATGTACTGGATAGGCCTGAGATAGGCCTTGGCAACAGACGGTTACCAGGGGAGGGGATCAGTGTGGTGATTGGAGACTGCTTACTCAGGGCGAAGTCGATGACGTCATCAGTTGTATTCCGAAAAAATCGATGTTTAATCAGGAGTCCATCTGACGTCAGCAACACAAAGCAATTCAATTTTAAATTATGATCGATTATATTCGATGTCATTTAGTGAAGTTCCATTTTATAAAGTGGGCCATGGTGGCTTACTATTAAAGGAAACCAGTCGGTCTAGAACGGCTGATGAAATGTAGAGTAGAGAGCCAACCAGTCAAATTAAACTCCCGAGGCAGTCTAGTCGTCATCCATTGAGGAGGGATGAAGTCGATCCATTGCGTCCGGAGTGTAGGTCAACCCTTAATGGGTGCGTAAACTTCATTCTTTACTATATGCTTCGTGTAAGACAGAAGGACGATTCACCGAACAGCATAAAAGCTATGAAGAGAACATGCATATTGTTGTATTTGCACAGGTTACAAACGTAATAAGTCCTGAATTTGCCTTCTAACGTCCGGATCCTTTATTCTAACACTGCTTCACAAAATTATACACACCAAAGTCATAATTGATAAAATAGTTCGTCGGGATGACGATTCGTGCACGTGATTATAAAATACTCGGGAGACTGGAATAACTCTCTATCGCTCTCTTCTCTCTCTCTCTCTCTCTCTCTGCCGAGAGCGTGCGGATAGCTGTTTTGTATTCACGCGCAGCTTGGTCTGCACCAATCAGGGGGCAACGTTGATGCGTCTCCATCCAATGAGGAGCCGCATCAATGCTGACGTAATTGATCACGCTGGGGAGAATGGAGGATTAAAAGTAGACCGTGGGAATTTTCACAGGTATCTTATCTGAACCCAATTCCAATAATCCCGCACACTTAATTCCAAGAATTACACATTACAGTGCTACTCATAAGAAAGGTTTTACAATTACTATACAACATCCCGCGGAACTGGTAAAATATTTTACGAAGTTAAAATATTTTTTTTTTTTTTAAAAACAATTAGAGGAATATGACTTTGGCTTAACACATAGTATTGTTGAATGGGGTACAATCAATGATAATAAGGCTTTAAACGAGGTGTTCATGCAGCGAATGAACTTAAATTACATCATATGGTTCGGGGTTCCCAACAGTGTTCAGCCAGCGGCCGAACTTAGTTACAATATATGTATTTTGTTCCACTTACTAATGAATGACCACTTCATTCATGACAAAGTATGAGCATAAGGTTACAATATAATTATACATTGAATCATTAATCTCATGCTAAACAGCATGTTAAAATATGCAATGATACAATGAAGTGTCAAAACCTCTGCTGGGAATATTGCGAAACTGAGTGGACCGGTCGACGAGGCATCTGAAAACTGTGGAAAATAAAGTTTAACTCGAAGAACTTCTGGATGACACGCGTATTTACAAAACCTCAACGAAAAAAAATGTTGTTGTCACAAAAGTATCCAAATTGCTTAAATCATACACTATTGTGTGAGCTGTCTCGAAACAGCAATTGCCACAAGCACTGCTTGGAGACAGAAACCCATCACGAAAATAAATCAGTCCCAAGACTGATGAGAGTTGGCTTTGCTTACATGTAGCCGTACAAACATCCAATAAAATAGAGTATTGATAATAAAATACTCAAACTGGAAAACTGTTCAATAGACAGATTACTGTTGCACAAAGCTTCATTGAAGACAAGTAGAAAAAAATATCACATCTATAGCTAATAGATGTTTCTACAATTATCCAACTAACAACTCACTAGCTTTTATAAAAATAGCAATGAGGGTGAAATAATTATTCTCATAAAGATTTGTTTTGATAAGCAATATAGCAACGTCTTGTTGTAAACACCAAATGACATTATTACCATAACAACGACAACAAGAAACCACTTGAGATGTTTTAAAAACAAACCATATTTTCAATAAATTGTCGTCTAATCACTTTTCTCTTGGCTTTTCGCCAAAATATGTGACTTATCATGAATGGTCTTATCTTTGAACATTTTTAACGGGTTGGGACACCCTGTACATCTTATATCCTTGGCACTTAACACAAACTGGACAATGCTGACAACATGTGGTTCAAATTGAGGTGACCACCAATAGCTAAACTGTTTCTGCCCAAAAGGCACAGAGAGCAAGAGTTCTAGGCATCCATTTTTGAAACGCGCCCGTTTCAAAGTGGTGTAATCAAACTCTGATGGAGATTGCCAAGTGAGCCGAGACAAATCATCCTGTTGCTTAGTGGACAACACAGAGGGAGCAATCATGCCATGGTTACCCTCGGCATGAGACAAATGAATATTGAAATCACAAAGTTCAGCCTGTGAGGCATAGATGTCGCCTCTATAGGTGGTGGATTCATGAGCGGAACCTGTCTCATCAGTGAAATCCAAAGCATAAGCAGCATGCACAGCTTTCTCATCCTGTGCCTTGTCTGCCTTATGAAGCAAGTTTTGCAACTGCTGGAGATGGGCTACATTTTTCTGACCTGTGGCCCTCAAAAATGCTGGTTTCAACCTTGCAAAATTGAAGATATCAGGAATGATGTTTCCCTTCAAATCTGCTATAATATAGTGTGTCCTATCCAAAACCTGGTGTATAACAAATGGGCCAACCCAAAGAGTCTTAAACTTTCTTGTGTTGGCCGTCATCCCTGTAGTGTTGGGTTTATGTAGATAAACCAACTGACCTTCAGCATAGATGGGAGATTTCTGAAGTTTGTTAGCAAT